>NC_049904.1:20195369-20327927 GCF_001411555.2 Juglans regia
TCAATCACTTATACTATAAATAGTAACTGTACATAACAACAAAACGTACATAAAAAAAAAACCAAGAAGAATTCTTCACGTTCTCTGCATTCTGCTACATTGCTGTCCTCTGCATTAGCTCAAGGCAGCAACTACTTCTCTTATTTTTGTGATTGTATCATTCTTAATAACCGGTTTAATACGTGTCCAACATCTATTCACCCATTTCCAAAGAAAAAGTAAAAAAAAGGCCTTGGAGACTCCTCTCCCAACGCTGTTGTCTTTCCCCCTTCCCTTTTCCTACTCTGTTCTCTCCCCCCTCTCCCCCCCTCTCCCCTCTGGTTCTTTTGTCCGTTTTTTAATGCTGTTCTCTTCCACCTCCACTCCAACACTGTTCTCCTTGTTTTTTCATCCATCTGCAAGCTTTTAGCCTCTGGTACTAGTTTAAAGCTCTCTAACCCTACACATTTCGAGCTCCATTTAATTAGATAGGTAAGAGAAATGGAATTGAAGAAATAGTTGAAAGAATGGAGATCGCATTTGGGGGAGGCTGGGATTTGGGGACGACGACTTTGGATTTTGGGGGAGGGTGGAATTTAAGACAGGAAATGAGATCTAATTTTGATTATTTCACATATATATTGTATATTTTTAACAAAAAAAAAGACCTGACATCTGCATGGCATTTGAGTGCGGCGTACAGTTAAGTCTCGATTGTTTATACAGTTATGAGATAATATATTTCGTTAAAAATTAAATAAAATTTTGTTATAATATAATTTTTGTTTTAAAATTAAAAATAAATAAATTATTTATTATATTTTGTAAAAAAATTTTAAAAAAATTGTAATAATGAGATGAGGTAGTTTGATTTTGTTTAACCAAACCAGTCTTGAAAGTAATTTTTGTATTATTTAATTATAAACAAATACTGATATTAAAAATAAGCAAATATTACATGTTGAGTTGAAATTCGTAATACTTCAAAACTCACCTCAATCCATCTCAATTCATCTCATCTTATCATTATAATTTTTTTAAATTTTCACACAAAATATAATAAACAATTCAACTTTTTCAAATCTCCAAACAACTTTCTCAAATTTCCATACAAAATATAATAAATAATTCAACTTTTATTCTACTATTCACAAACCATCTTAACTCATCTCAACTCATCTCTGAATCCAAATATCTCTTTATAATTTTTTTAAATTTTAATATAAAATATAATAAATAATTTAAATTTTTTAAATTTTAAAATAATAATAATAAATAATAATATTCTAACAATATTTTATCATCTTAATTCAATTTAACTCAATTCAATTAAACATTTAAACGCATCCTAAAATTATATCACTCAGTTAAAAGGTATTCATTTAAAAAAAATATAAAAGATAATTGAGTAATTACATAGATGATGCGCCTTGGGAGTCGGGACTCGATATAAATTCATTGGGTTTGTACGGAATTTTTATTACTATTTTACAAATAATGCATAAATAAAAATAAGAGTAATATATTAAAAATAATGAAAAATATTATATAATTTGTGCAAATCGGGCAAACACGAAAATCTACCAGTGCTCTTAACGTTACAAGGGCCGTTAAAGAAAGAGAAATCATATTTATAATTATAAAATATATAAGAGTCGTGTAATTAAATTTTTTTTAAAAAATAAATAAATATAAAATATATATAAATAAAATTAATTTTTTAATAATAAATATAATTTTTTTTTTAAATATTACATTACAATATTTTATAATTATATCTAACATTACTCTTAAACAAATTTCTTTCCCCCGACTCTCCTGATGTTTTTTAAACTCTCTTCAACATTATCTAGATTTATCTTCTTCTCATGCAATTGGTTTTTTTATATTGCACCTAATGTGTGAACGTCACCTTGAAAATCATCAACGTACAAGAGGTTATCTTACCATTGCAAATAAATAAGGCTGCTCAATAAGCCACTTGATGGTACGTTTGGGATATTTTTAAAATATCTTATTATTATTTATTATTTATTATTTTATTATTATTATTTTATTATTATTTAATATTTTATTATTACTTTTTTATTACTATTCACAAATATTCTTAACACTTTTCAAATATTATTTCGATCTAAACATAATTCATTTATTAATCATTAAATTTAAAGATAAAGTTGGAATATATAATACCAATTAAGAACTTATTATGTCAAAATTAAATAATTCATAAACAAGCTGGGACTCGCTTGTATCAAAACAAAACGTTACTAAATATAAATTATAACTTCACGATAAACTCAAACTTAATTCTTAGTCAAATAAGACTTCAATGAATAAATCTTAACTATTCATTCGAATTCAACTTGTTTACACTCTCGATATATAGATCAGTCCAATATCAATGCACCCTTTGTGGCACTGTGGAACCATTAATACAAGTTGCAACAACAACGGATTAGTTGAGCATAGATCTATAATTAATGTTGACACGTGGTATTTATTAAAGTTAGAATATTATATTAAAAAATATTTTATAATTAATATTGACTGATTTATATAATAAATTAAATATGATAAAGAATAAATCATATTATTATATATATATTAACGCAATATCCTAACAATTTAAAAACTTTCTAATATAATTTGAGGCTGAGCAGCGGCACTCTAAAAAAAAAAAAAAGTCCTTTGTCATTTAATGCTAACAACAAACTTGAGCTGCATGATAATGATCTATGTCTATTTGAGAAAGAGCTTTTGATTATTTCATATATCGATGATTGTAGACCATATGGACCGCGGGCCCCTTAAGTAAAAATCCTCGGTCATTTAGTGCTATCAACCACCCTTGAGCGGCCTGATAATGATCTACATCTACCTGAAAAAGACAGTTTGATTATTTCGTATATCGATTATTATAGACCACATCAATCCTCATTAATGCAGGCTCTATATCAGTAGTTGATGTTATTCATCCACGTTTACATGACGTGCCAGACCAGAAAAATATAATGAAGGCTAGCTGCTAGGTCACCGAGAAATCCTAGAGGATTTGTGCACTTTTCTTCTATTTTTTTAACCTCTTTTAAACATTTCTAAAAAATAAAAATTACATATTCATTAAAAGCCATGTACTTTTTGGTTAAGGTATGACATCTCAAAGAATATATATATATATATATATATATATATATATATATATATATTTTATTTAATTGAACTTCACTGCATTCTTTCTAGGGATGTAAATTCAAATCGAAAAATCAGTTTTGACCAAACCGAACCGGATCGGTTTTATCAGTTTTGGACCGGTCCGTTCCGAAACCAGTTCTTAAAATGTGAAAACTGACCGGTTCCGATCCTGTTCCGGTTTAGAAATTTTTTAGACCAAACCGGACGGATTATAAAAAAAATATAAAAAAAATATTTTTATATATAAGTTTCATACAAAATATTATATATATATTAAATATTAATATATATAAGTTTGATATATAATGTATAATTATAAATTTATACATTAAATGTTTATTTATAATTTCATATATATATATTTATATATGAAATAATTTCATATTATAATTTATAAATTATTACATTAAATGTTAATACTAATATATAAGTTTATAAATAATACTAATAGTCTATAGTCCTAATATAGACTATAGACTATAATTATACTTATAATTAATACTAAAAGTTTTTATTAAAAATTTATAATTAATACTAATATTAAATATATAATTTATAATTAATATTAATATAATAATATATAATTTATAACTTATAACTGTATCAATAGACCATATCAATCCTCATTAATGCAGGCTCTATATCAGTAGTTGATGTTATTCATCCACGTTTACATAACGTGCCAGACCAGAAAAATATAACGAAGGCTAGCTGCTAGGTCACCGATAAATCCTAGAGGATTTGTGCACTTTTCTTCTATTTTTTTAACCTCTTTTAAACATTTTTAAAAAATAAAAATTACATATTCATTAAAAGACATGTACTTCTTTGGCTAAGGTATGACATCTCAAAGAATATATATATATATATATAAATTTTATTCAATTCAACTTTACTGCATTCTTTCTTCTAAATCATCCATCGACTATGTGATAATATCTAACTCAGAAAACTTTGATGGTGATGACCTGTGCTCAATCCTTCCATTAACTATCATGTGATACATAACGATGGTATCCCATAAAACATAATTTTCCACCATTTACCAGCCATCGAGACTGAGTACTTTTATTACATATGGAACAAGCTATTTTACCTTTTCTGCTCCACCTAAACAAGTTTCTGTATACTTAAAAATTATTTATTATCCACAGCACTACAGCATGCATCTTAAACTCCCGCTTTGAGGTCGACGTCGCATCATATGTACTAACACCATTATCTCACATGGTGTTAAAGCTATTACTATTAAACTAACTATGTTTCTTCAAGTATGTTTCCTTGTAACCTCCCATTTTTCATGCGTTTTGTTTCAGACAAGGTCAGTGTTAAAGCTTTCCTCTTTCCTTTAGTAACTTGTTGCAAGGGAGTTATTGATGGGTTTCCAATAGAAGTTGAACATACACGAGTCCATTCCTCCCTGGCCTCCCTTTTTTGGGCATGGAAGTTAAATCACCAAGGCCCAATTCATCTAATAATTTAAGCCCACTTCCAGACGTAGAAACGGAGCCTTCCTTATAGATCAAATCTGATTGTGGAAAAGTCTGATTTGTTTGTTCACCCGTGATAGCCTTCTCCCTTCTTGACTGTTCCTCCTGCATGTTTCCCATTCCCCCCGTCTTGTCTCTCCATCAAATGAGGTAAGGCCTCTTTTCCCCTCATTAAACCAGTATGGGGTTATGTACTTGTGGCCTTTTTAACATTGACTTCGAACGCCTCAGTACCGTGAAGTCCACTTTCACCTGCACTGCCCGAGATAGCTGGTTCTGGGATTACACCTATTCCTTCCAGGTTAGCTCCATGCCCTTTGGACCTTGAACACGGTGGCGTAACAGAAATCTCCTTCCCTTGCTTGGCCTGGTGGTAGCGGTGATTTACAGATGAGGTCCCTGCTCATAGCCATGGCCCATAAGGATAATCCTATTCCTTCTGTATTTCCTTAGCTTCCAAATTTTCTTCACAATCTTTATGACTATGACCCAATATACCACATAAATAACAGAAAGTAGGTAATCTTTTATACATGAAATGAACCCAGCAAACACCTTGGGAAGGTATGTTAATGCATTTATCTCGTAGAAGAGGTTTTGTGACATCCAAGCTTACCCTGATTCTGATAAACTCCCCCCATGCAAATTCATTTGGCTCAATGCTGATCTCCTCTACCTTCCCTATACTGTTACCTATCTTCCTCACCACCCTCTCATTCATAGCACCTAGAGGTACGTCATATAGCCTTATCCAGAACGAAGACAAGACGATCTTAACTTTGCTAGCTTGTAATCCTCCTGCGAAGTGTTTCACCAAGATTAGATGTCTATCGAAGGACTAAGGTCCTTCGCATTGCACCCTGGCCTTTTCCTTCCGGTCTTCAAACTCCACCAGCAGCATTTTAGATCCCAATTCCTTAAACCACATTCTTTTTACTAGTCTCCATAGTTTCCGCAAAGTTTGTTTAAAAGCCTCGCGGTTGTAGTGTTTCTCCGTAAGTAGAGACACTAGGAGACAGTGTTCTCCCCTTTGATTCGTTTCATCGAGCAGTTCCTCTTCCACTATAATCTCCTCCTTTTCTTTCTCCGACAGAGACATCCGATTACATAACTCTTCTAAAGTCTCTTCCATGTTAGAAGAGTTCTAAGACCTGTACTTGAGACAGGGAAAGAAACCTCCACGATCGCAGGAGCTCTCGAGAGGGAGCAAGAGTTACTTTTTGAGAGTATAATGTTATATTATCATCTAAATAATATAGTAATTGTATACTATAATATAGTATACTAGTATTTCAAAAACACTGATCGCGTTTGAAAGTTAATTAGCCAAATAGACACTTTAGCATTCGAACATCAATAATTCTATTCAAACACATTATTTGGACAGAAAAAGCGTTCTAAA
Source organism: Juglans regia (assembly GCF_001411555.2). NCBI lineage: Eukaryota > Viridiplantae > Streptophyta > Magnoliopsida > Fagales > Juglandaceae > Juglans > Juglans regia. The sequence continues at coordinate 20,201,436 of NC_049904.1, forward strand.
CTCTCGTTCGAGTGTGATTACTCAGTACAAAATACCTAGTTCAAACGTTGAATGGTTTCCATTCGCAACAAATAGCCATGAGAAGCCCAACCTCCGTCGTACACTTCCATTGGCCACCAACAACTTCGTTCAAAGTCCGTTTTATGCCGTCTAAGAGGTATGGCCCATCTCACCAAACTTTAGATGCATTTTATAATGATAAAAGGATGGAACTAAGGGGGTCGGATTTCGAATCCAATCAGACCCCTTTTGGTGTTTTCCGGCTGCCACACAAGGCATTTGACCGTAGAAATGATGCAGTGAAGTCTAGGCTTCACTCCATGTTAATTTGGACAAATTAAACTCAATGATTCTTGATGACTCCTTGGTTTACCCGTTTGGTTCTGAGTTGACTCAACCATGGATTTCATGGTTGATAGCATTCGAACGACTTCTAACCTGTTCGAACACTAATTAGCCAAACACACATTTTAGTGTTCGAATGAGCAACAACACGTTCAAACGCTAAAAATTGAGTTGCCATTCCATTCCAATAGGTTTGGTTCCCCATTCGAATGACACATTTATGTATTCCGAAGGTCATAGACTCATAAGATTTATATTGTTCGAACTATATACTGTTTTTTTTCCGAATGAGTAGTAATCATTCGAACAGGTTAGAATGTTGTTCCAATGATTATAAACCGTTCAAATCATTAGAGATATTGTTCAAACGTAATATTTCAGTTCGAACAAGGTATGTGGTCATTGAACAGAATAGTTCATGTTCGAACATCACAGTAATATAATTAGAACTTTTCAATTTATTTATATTTGTTGTGTATTTGTTTTATGACCAGTGAGCTAATGGCACCCAGGGAAAGAAAACGTGGGAGAGAGGGCTAACCAAGCGGTGAAGCTAGTGAGTTGAGGAGCCCGATATTGGTCGAGTGGGAGATCATTATAGAAGACTTCTGTAATTTTGAGTGTGATAGTTGGAGCCTTTTTTCTATTATTAGCAATAGAGGAAGGGGCCCGATTTGTCAGTAGAGGGGTGTGGCCTATCCAAACATGGTCACTGAGTTTTACCGGGCCATGGGTCAGATGGAGGCTAACGTGAAGTCATTCTCGTTCACTATTCGGGGAGTGACCATTATTATATTAGTAGACATTATCATTGATTTTCTTGGGATCCCACGTCAAATTGGTGCATACCCTGCACAACAATCGGCAGTAGGGACAAATCATTTAATTAATGGGTTAGGTAAACTATATATAAAATTTCATTACTTGTGACAATTAAACCATTTATAAATTTTTATCAAAAGTTTTAACAAACTAGGAGCTAGATTACAAAAATTGTTATATATCTACATCAACGAATAAATTAAGACTTAAATCATGACATATATTATCACATTGGAACATTATTTTTTCTCTTATCCTTTTAGATATTTAAGATGTTATTATTTTTAAAGTTAAAAAAATTCAATAAAACAATGATAAACACGAAATTTTATAAATTTAAAACTATGTTCATTTCTTAAATGAACTGAATTTGAGTTTATCAAGTTTGAGTTAGAACTATTAATAAACAGGCCGTAAGCTAATGGCATTTTTATTATTTCATGGTCGTGGGGTCGAATTGAGTTTATTTCAAGGGGGCACGATATAGGACTTGCGAAGAGATTGAGAAATTTTAGACTCTTGGTGGATTATACTAATTATGATAAGATATAGAAATAAAAAAATATTATATTTTAGTAAATGATAAAACAAACCAAATAGGATTGAAAATTTTGATTTATGTCCTTGATCTTCTTCTTAATGAAATTATGTGAAATAAGAAATGAATTGGAAATTCAAAGAAAATAGAAACAATCTCCCATGCATGCAACACTAATTACTGTTATAAATACATGTATTTGGTGGATGACCTTGTAGACTCTATCATATTGAGTCGGGTTAAATGTGAAGCTTGGTTTGTGAGCAGAAAAAGCACAAACAGAGAGTTTGCTCGAGCTCTAGCTCGAGCGAAGATCAACCCATGAGTTCGCTCGATAGGCGCTCGACACACCGCTTGAGTGAATCACTAACCTTAGTATTCGCTCGAGCTCTGCTTGACATACCGCTCAAGCCAATGTTCGATTGCAATTTTCCCATAGCACGCTCAACACACTACTCAAGTGAAGAATCTAAAAGTAACACCTAACTTTCTTCTTTCGATTCAAATGGACGAAGAAGGTTATCTATAAATAAAGAAGCTCCTCGAGAGCTCAAAATACCTAGAAAGATGAGAAGAAAATAAGGGAAAAGCATAGGAGAAAAAGATGAGGCAGAGAGAGAAAGAGAACTGAAGGTCCCCATGTGACTCTTCATAAATAAAATAAAAACTAGTTATAAATAATGTTAAGCTCCTGAATAGCCAAGTTTATCCTGAATATTTTTGCTACTTATCTTTAGTTTTATAATACGTTATCAGCACGATACTCTAGCCAATTGTTGTGTTCTTTGAATCTTAGGTAAGATATTTGCGTAACGTTTTTCGAACCATTGAAACATGAATTCTATTGATGCATGGATCAATTTCAAGATGATTGGTAAAAATATGTGTCTAACAGTTGTACAACACACACAATACTTAAGGATAAGAAATATTTTCAATATTAGACATTATATAGGGCCACCGTCAATACAATATCTAGGTTATCGAACCTAATTGAAGGCTCTAGAAGAGCCGACAACATGTTGCCAAAAAGAACAAAATTTTGTATTAAAGATGCTTTGTATTCTTCGAAGTTTAGAAAATATTTACTGAGTATTGATTTCTTTCTTATTCAAGACCCACTTTTCTTTCCTAATCATAATTTCAGGACAATGGAATCACTTCAAATACAAGCGATGTCTCCCTTGTTCTTCATCTCACTAGAACAACACTACTATATACTTCCAATACCTCAACCAATATACGCTAGGAGTGCTACTATGTACAGTCTCATTTGGGGACTCCCTTGTAGTCCTATATACATGTGCATGTGTTTTTCATGTGAATGACCAAACTGCCATTGATTCCTAGCTATTTGAAAAACAAAACAACGAGAAATTAATAAGAGGTCTGAAAAATTTCCCTCTCTTCAGTCTTTGTCTACTGCCCATCGCCAGCCTCCTCCACCATCGATGAAGTTGCCATGGTCATGACCTCCACTGCCCATTACCGGCCTCCTCCACCATTGACAGAGTCGTAGGCTTCACGTCCTTTACTGCCCATCTTCCAAGAGAAAAGATGAGAAGAAAGAAATCAATACCAAGTGTTTCTCTTATTGAAGTCTCTACATTTGTTAAAGGCATCATAAAACAAGTACATTGAAAATATGCTTGTAGTTATCCGGTGTTTCAGGCATTTGGATCTTTTGGGATGAATCTCTTGTAGGCATAAATTAGATGAAACTCACATTGTTTTGTGTCTCCCATAGGTGTTTTGGGTTTTGGGTCCAAAGGTATAAATCTTTAATTTTTCTTGTAATTTTTGTTGAGTCGCCCAAAAGTGTTCGGGGTCTACATGTTATTGTAGTGGAAAAGTAGTTTCTAAATAATAATCAATATGTTTTCTCATCATTTTTTAGTATCAATTTTGTTAAAAAAAAAGATATAATTTGTAAAAAAATCACGTCTTCTATTAGAATCAAGCTTGTGCTTTGTGATATTAGAATCAATAAGTGTGGTTTTTTCTTTGGAACACAAGTTTTTTTTTTTTTTTGTACCACAACTTTTTACTTATTTAATTTTTTTTAATTTTCTGTTGTGCTTAAATATATCAAGATGGTTCATTCTTGATGTTAGTTTTGTACTCTAAATAGGTATTCTTAGTGTACAACTCGATGGAGAAAGGGGAAGAAAGCACATATGCAAGACCTACCAACATTGTTGCAATGCTTGGCCACACTACTGCAATGCCTATAATACTGCAACAATGCCTGCCAACACTGCTACATTCACTCAGGTTTTCTTGTCTCATTCGAAAGCCTTGTTATCGGTTTGATTTGTAATTTTCCTATAAATCATTACTCAATTTTATTCAAGAAATATCAAGACCATTATATTTAGACTGGTCAATGTATAACTATATGCATGGATACCATAGGACTATGCCACCTACATATCTTCCACCTTTTGCACCGCATCCAAATGCCAACCCTTTTTTATGGAGAAACGAGGTGATAAATTTAATTTTCAAATTGGTTATGTTCCAAGCAAGGGATTTTCGAGGTTACATTTATGATTTGATATTATAACTTGCAGGAACTTACGAAAGTCCCATTTGGACCACAAATTCCATATCCGGGATGTTTAAGTAATCTTAAGGACTTGACTGAACCCACCTCATCTACTAGGCGATCGTTGTTATCTTTTGAAAGCAGTACTTATCTAGATATCCCAAATGTGAGAGATGATAGGAAGTACCTGATAGGGTTTTAAAGCCAACGCTGGGGAATGATGATGATGATGATGATGATGATGATGATGATGATGCAGTTTTAGAGCCAACGCCCGCGAATGATGGTGATGGGGTTTTAGAGCGAATGCTGTGAATGTTTTTTAAAACTAAGCAATAACTTATTGACTACTATAAGCAATATGGGAAACAAACTGGGTTTGTCATAATGACCCAAATAAATAAAAGTGATGATGATGGGACTCTTAGATATGTAACACTTGGTTGTGCTTGTGGTGGTAATGCAAGGAACCATACTACCAACCTTTCTAAACCATGCCAGACAACGAAGACCGATTGTAAGATGAAGATTAATGCAATCATGGTTGGTGATGTCTTGCGCATAACTACTATTCAAAATTCAAACAACCATGGGCTAAGTCCACGAAAGGCAGGATAGGTATGGCCACTCGGGTCACACACCCCAATCGCTAGGTGAAAGAAAGTGTGTGTGTAAGCATGCAATATAAAAGTGTACATTTTATAAACATAGTTGGAAAAATAAAAAGGGCAAATTGACCTGCTAATAGTACCATTAAATTTAAATTACAACCTCACGCAAAATATCCATAAGTAACCAGTCTCCCAATCCCCGACATAAAATTTATACAGTAATCTCACTATTTAAAAGGAGAACACCAAACAATGCATAAAAGGGGAAAGGGACTCATGTCTTCACTCCTTAGGCGGAATTGATCCTCGAAGCTTATAACCGTCATCTGTATTAAAGTCTACGGTACTGTAAAGCGGAATCGTAGGTGCAGACACCACAATGAGATTTCACAATTTTAGCAAGTAAAGCCAATAGAATGACACCAAAAAATACAAACATGAACAAAATATACACATTTTACAGTAAAGGCGAAAATATACATCTTTCAGCAATACCAAAAATGTACTAAATGAATTTCCTTCTCAAAAATTCCAGAAAACCACTCTAAAAAAATCCATATATCCATTTTTAAAGCATCCATGTGACGCCCCGACCCCCTCGTACGAAAACACGGGAATCATGACATCGGGATGATGACAACTTGGGTCATGCATCCCAACGATAAGTGCCAAGTGTGTGTACATACAGAAAGTATACAACAAAAATGCAACGGATAATTTAAAAGTAGTCAACTAAGTACCAAATTTGTTTAATACAAATATTCAAAATAAATTGCCTTTAAAAAGTTATACAGTTATTCGTAAAATAAAGTAGAAAGCTGAATATATAAACAAAAGGGAAACAAATCCCATAATCCAAAAGCAACCACATGTCATTCCCTTCACGGAGCCGATCCCTCAGGCTCTTTGTCCTCATCTACATCAAAATCTGCGATACCATCAGGTAAGTAATAAACCAAACAATTCACGAGATAAAAATACATTAATGCAACCAATAAACAGACCCCAAAACCTCATTTTTCCTGAAAATGAATGTTTTCCAAAATACGCCAAAATCCCAATTTGGACCAAAATATAATCCGTCATTTTTTCAGAAAATGATTCACACAAAATCCAACCATTTATCGAACACTGTAGGCGGAAATCGCAGGCGGGACTATACCACCATCCCTACCACGTGCACTGTAGGCGGGACTCCACCACCATCCCTATAGTTCTTTTTCACACAATGAGTACCTATCAGAGCACTGTAGGTGGGAATCACAGGCGGGACTATACCACCGTCCCAGCTTACCACCATCCCTACCACATGCACCGTAGGTGGGAATCACAGGTGGAACTCTACCACCATCCCTACCGCGTGCACCATAGGCGGGAATCACAGGCGGGACTCTACCACCATCCTTTCTTACCACCATCCCTACAGTCTCTTTCCTTTCTCTCACACGAAAATCCAATATTCAATAAACAGATGAACATGAATGCAATTACACGAAAACTCAGTTTCCATTTACAAACATGAACATGCGTGCAAACATGCAATGTACAAGACATGACATCAATATCTAACAACCAATAAATCCCAATATAAACCAATTACACAAACAACTCCGTCCTCCAATCCAACCGACCCCCTTACTTCTCAGACTCAGTCCGGCACAACCAATCAATCATAGTAAATAAATGAGTTAGAGCAAAAATACATTTAAATCTCAAAAGTTATTTAGAAAAATACTTACAGTGCTATAATATAGTTTTCTAAGGATCACGGAGGTGCAAGACGTGGCGGCAAAGCAACATAACAGTGCAAAATGCACTATGGCCGTGCGTCTCAAAATGCAAGATTTCGAACGGGGACAAATGAAGACTTGAGATTACAAGGGAAGGATTTAGGGATGTCGATGAAGCTAATGATGGTGGTGGATGGCCATGGGTGGCGGCGTAGAGGGCAGTTGAAGGCCAAAATGCTCAAAATGAAAATGGAGTTGATGGAGCTTCACCGGTGGCGGATCGGAGTTGTGGATGGGTGGTTTAGGTTGCTAGGAGGTCAAGAAAGATGTGGTGAAAAGATGGTGGGCGGAGGTGGTGCGACGACGGTGCGTGAACATAAAGAAGGCCGCGACTTGATGTCGTGCGTGGAGGAGAATGGCGGCGAGGGAGGAGCTGAAAATAGGAGAGGGAGGTCGCTGGCCGAAGTGGAAGAGAATGGGAGGGGCGGTGTCGACCACGGCGGCGCGCGGCAATGGAGGTTGGAGGACGATGCATGGAAGGGTAGGGAGGGGCTGTGTGTGCACGGGAGAGAGGAGAGAGAGAGGAGAAAAGAAAAAAAGAAGAAAAGAAAAAAAGGAAAAGAAAAATGAAGGAAAAGAAATGAGGTCGAATCCTTACATCTTGGGTCTCACAAATGATCCAATGAAAACATATTTCAAAATAACAAGTTAAATAAAATAATTTAAACGTAATGCTTAAATGAAAATAAAATAATAAAATCAAACAATAACTAATTTAGAATAAATAACAATTTAAATAATGAACAATAATAATAACAAGAAAACACATTGAATAAACAATTAAAAAATCTTAAAATAATATAACGTAACTTATCTAAAATTTAAAATAAGAAAGCTCATAATCTTAATAAATGCAATAGTTAACTTAGTCAAAATACACATAAATATAGGGTATCACTATCCTTTTTATAACAACATGCACCATGGTCTCCCCTAGGGACAATCCGCACACCCTGACTCCCTTTGTCACACTGCAGGTAGCAATTATGCGTGTGACTTGGTACTAAGCAATGTCTTGCTCCATGCCTGCCGCGTACGTGACTAGGTATCCTCTAGCCTTTACACTTAGAGAGGCCACAGAATTTGCACGAGAGTGTTACCGTCTCGTCCGAGCTCGTTGTCGCCCGACGACAAACCAGGGGATGTCACTTAGTTTTACATGCTCTAGAGTGACCAGAGGAGTTCCACCGGGATAATGTCCCATCTTGGCTTGGGGTCATGTTCCGCACACACGCTTAAAAATCTCATTTGTCTTTTGACACCAAAAACACTATTTCTAAATTTTATAGCACTGACATAGAGTAAAGCACAGTTAAAAGCTAAATAGAAATAATGACAATAAAAATGCAAATGCATGAACAGACGGTCATTGGATGAAATGACAATAAATACATCAACCAATGGTAGAACAACACAGATATTCATAGATTCACAAATCACAACTAGACGCGATTCCAAACGATTCACCCGACCCTCGGCCAACAATCCATAACCAACTATAGATTTTATCCCAACGCTCCTTAGGCCCTCGGCCAGTTAAGCATTCACAGCCAGACTACAATAAAACACAATTTAAATATTTTCCAATGTCAGTATCCCAAGAGTCGGCCTAGGATTTTACTTACCAATGTAGAACGAAGATTCTGGATGATCACGAGTGTCGTCTAAGAGATCTCGTAAGTGTGCACGCATCAGTGTCACTGCAAGTGGGAAAATATGTCAATTACTAATAATGCCAACTACAAATTATAATAAACATGCAAGGTCACACGTCTTACAAAGGTGGTTGCGACAATGGTGGCGTGCGGCGGTGGGTAGTAGCACACAACTGAGCAGCGCCTAAAAGGAGCCTTAGCTCATGGGTTGGGTGAAATCATGGGAAAAGGAGGTCAAAAATGGGAAGACGAAGGTGAGGGGGTGGTCGAAAGAACACTAGGATGCAGCAAGGTGTGGTGGCCCACTGCGGCAGAACCTTAGAAATGAGAACGAAATGAGGGAGAGGATCCAAGAGAGAAAAGAGAGGATTAGAGGGATGTATGTCAAGATCGAAGAGGCCACCCTGGTTAACGTTAGACGGTTGGGTAGAGGTGGCAGTGCTATGAGACAATGGACGACAAATCTGAGAAAGAAAAGCGTTGGAAAAGGCATGGATAAGGACACCTTGCGATGGCGGATTTGAGAGGCTGGTCTAGACCCCTAGTAGATCTGCCCATCCTTGAGGTCTAATGGCAGTGAACGTTGGTGGTGGCGACATCAAAGCACTAACTGAGAGAAAGAGAGAGAGAGAGAGAGAGAGAAGACGACGAGAGAGAGGCAAGAAACCGAAGAGGGAGAGGGAAGGGCTCGTTGACGATGAAAGGTTGTAAGATGTGGATGGTGGCAGGGATACCGAGGGATGGATGACGAAAACATGGTGTTTGGGTTGGCCGCCAAGACCCACAAAGGAAGAAAGAGGGTGATGAAGCAAAGGAGATATCGACGAGGAACAACTATGGTGGTCGGACAGTGGCAGCAACAAGGTCATGATGGCAGGAAGAAGAAAATGAGAGTGAAGGGGGTCTGGGAGTGGTGTGTCTAAGGTGAAGGGAGGGGGAAAGAAGAAAGAAGAGGAAAAAGGAAGTTAGGGTTTTCCCCTTCCTTAGGCTAAAACGACGTAGTTTACAAACAACCTACTCTTATCCCAATCATTCATGGTTGGAGGCCCTAACTTGGATGCCCCTCCTTTACCCAACTCACTAACACCATTATCATCCTCACTATCATCCTCTCCAACACTTTTAACATATCCCGAATCTTCATCCTCTAGCTGTTGAAATGTTTTTTGAGACTTTTCAACCCTATTCAACATCATATAAGTGGAGTTCCAACGGATTGCTACATCTAAGCATACACTACTTTTATAAGTAATATCCTCTCTATCACAACATTGCTTAAATGTGTTCCACCTTTGTGGAGATCATTTCACAAACTTCACAACTCTTCTAATTCTTGCAATTGATTGATTATATTCTTTCAACCCATCCCGAACAATCAAGTTCAAGATATGAGCACAACATCTCATATGCAAGAACTCATGTTCCAAAATCATATCCCTTCTATTCCTTGTCTTTCTTTTGAGATACGAAACTGCCTCATTATTTGAACTTGCATTATCAAGTGTAATTATAAATATTTTGGGCCTCCCCCATTCAAGCAAACACATTTTAATTTGTTTACCTAATGTCTCACCCTTATGGTTTTCAACCTTGCAAAAACTGATAATTTTTTTTGTGCATGTTCCAATCTTCATCAATAAAATGTGCAGTGAGACACATGTTGTTAATGTTTTGCACGAATGTCTATGTATCCGTGGTTAAACAAATGCACTGTCCCTTAAGAGCACTTTTCAGCTTGTCTTTATCTCTCAAATAAAGTTTATAAATATTTTTTGCAACCATTATATGTGATGGAATCGGATTCCATCTAGGTTACACAACAAGCATGAATTTCTTAAACCCCTCCCCTTCCACATGTTTAAAAGGAAGCTTATTAACAACCAACATTTCTGCTAAGGCTTCTCTACACGCCTCTACATTAAAAGCAATAGATACAAGCCCCCCACTGCTTGATCCAAACTGGAAACCCAATATAGATTGGTTTCTATCAACTTTTCGAAGTGGAGACTTCTTACATGTTTTTTTCCAAGTGCCCCAACATTGATTTTGTGTCATTTATATTAGGATCACAAGCATATTCCCAAACTATAGATCTTTTCCTACCAGTAGATGGCTTGCTTACATTAGATTTGGGAGAAAGCGGATCATTTGTCGCCATTGATTCCATAATCCTTTGACTCATTTCTACTGTAGGTTGAATATTGTCGTGTTTTTCTGTTTCATTTGAATGATCCATATGTGATTCTGTTGTAACAAAAATAAACAGAAAATTGTTGAGCCTTCACAGTGTATTCAAATCCTCAACCCCAATTGATAAACATTAAACATGACACACTACACAGATGTTATTCAAGTAGAAAAATTACAAAAGCCTATCAATGTAATTTCAGTTACCCAATCACTAAACACAATTTCACAAACCCAATCACAAAACCAAATCAAAGTAAAATTTGGATTCAAAAAATCCTAATATCACAAATGTCATCTATCATAATATCAAAGTAATTTCACAAACCCAATCACAAAACCCTAATATTACAAACACAATGATAAACACAATCACAAAAAATCATAAATTTCGGATTCAAAAACCCTATTATCACAGATTCACAAAACTGAAAACCCAATCACAAAAATCCCAATACCACAAAACCCAATCAAAAAATCTTAATATCACAAAAATCCTAGTATGTAATTTCAAAAAAAAAAAAAAGGGGGGCAAACTCGACAGACAGACAGGGGTCGAGAGAGTTGAGAGAAGAGAGAGTGAGAGACGAGAGAGTGAGAGACGGGAGAGTTGAGAGTGAGCGACGAGAGAGTGATAGACTAGAGACACTGAGGCAGAGAGTGAGTGGACGAGAGAGTGAGAGGTGAGCCGCGAGAGCAGTGAGCACTGAGAAGAGTTTGAGAAGTGAGAGGCAGGAGGCATACGAAGTTATGAGACATACGATTTTAGGGTTTAGTTGTAGGGAAACAGCGTCGTTTGGCGTATTTATCAATTATTTGATTATTTTCATTGTTCAATGTGTTTTTTTAAATGATAATTAAAATTTTTATATATTTGTAATACATTTAATATACTGTTAGTATTAGTATTAGTATTAGTTATAATGATTTAGTATAACTATATTAGTATAAGTATAAGTATAGTCTATATTAAACTATTTGTATTAGTTAAATAGTTATAGACTTATATATTAGTATAGCTATATAATATATTAGACTATATAATAGTAGGAATATTAGACTTTTAGTATAGTTATATATTAGTATTAGTTATAGTGATTTAGTATAACTATATTAGTATAAGTATGACTATAGTCTATAGTAAACTATTAGTATCAGTTAAATAGTTATAGACTTATATATTAGTATAACTATATAATATATTAGACTATATAATAGTATTAATATTAGACTATTAGTATAGTTATATATTAGTATTAGTTATAGTGATTTAGTATAAGTATAACTAGAGCCTATATTAAACTATTAGTATTAGTTAAATAGTTATAGACTTATATATTACTTTTTAGTATAGCTATATAATATATTATACCAGTCTAATAGTATTAATATTAGCCTATTAGTATAGTTATATATTAGTATTAGTTATAGTGATTTAGTATAACTATATTAGTATAAGTATGACTATAGTTTATATTAAACTATTAGTATTAGTTAAATAGTTATAGACTTATATATTAGTATAGCTATATAATATATTAGACTATATAATAATATTAATCTTAGACTATTAGTATAGTTATATATTAGTATTAGTTATAAACTATATATTAGTATTAGTTATAAACTTATATATTAGTATAGCTATATAAATTATTAGACTATAATAATATAATAGTATTAATATTAGACTATTAGTATAGTTATATATTAGTATTAATTATGAACTATATATTAGTATAGCTATATAATATGTGATCAATTAAATATTCATTTTTAAGATTAAACTTTTATTTTATAATAACATTATCTTATATAAAATTATATTAATAGCATATGATCAAACAAATTACAAATGTTCATATTTAAGATGAACATTTTATGTTATAATTTATAAATTATAATATGAAATTATTTCACATATGATATTTAATTATATATATTATATATAAAATTCTCACATATAATTATACATTATATATAAAACTTATATATATATATAAAATATTTTGTATAATTTCAATTTTGTATAAAACATATATATAAAATATTAATTTAAATATATATTTTTTATCAACCGATCCGGTTCGGTCCGGAAAATCCTAAAATCGGAACCGGACCGGTTCTGGCCAGTTTATGCATTACAAGAACCGGTCCTAGACCGGACCAGTTCAAAACCGGTCCAACCGGTCCGGTCCAGACCGATTTTCTGGTTTAAATTTACACCCCTAATGGTGGATGATAGTTGTGCTCTGTGTAATCAGGCTAGTGAGGATGTAGCACACGTGTTGTTATATTGCTCTAATGTTTTGAATGTTTGGGTTTAATATCTGCCTTTTCTGCATAATATTCAACCTGGTTTATCATTTTGGGAAGTTGCTGAATTGATTAAGGAGAAGAGCTCAATAGATTTTATATTGCTTGGGGTTTATGGTATAGACGAAACCAATTTCTATTTGAGTACAAACTTTTGGATGTTAAAGCTGCTATTTGTTATTCTTTGGCTGTGCATTACGAGTTCAAGCAGGTGTAAGCATTTGATGTGGATTGTAGAGATGTTAAAAGAGTGTTTTGTTGGGCTCCTCCTCCAGTGGTGTTTTTGAAGATGAATGTTGATGGTGCTACTTTCTTTGATCAATAGAAAGCGGGTATTGGTGTAATCCTTAGAAATGGAAATGGTTGTGATTGTCGCTTGCGGTAAAGTAGAACGGGAGGTGATCTCTTCAGAATTTATTGAAGCAACAACTATGTTGAGAGGTTTCCAGTTGTGTGCACAATGGAGGGTACTGAATTTGATACTTGAATCTGATTGCTTGGTTCTTGTCAATGCCTTACAGGATGGCTCTTCTTTTTTAACAGATTTTGATTATTTACTAGGAGATATAAGAAGGTTGATGGGTGGTTTTAGATATATTCAGATTTCTTATGTCAATAGATTGGGAAACTCAACTGCTCATCTCTTAGCAAGACATGCATGGGGGTTGAAAGATATTGAATTATGCTAGGAGGGGTGTCCTTTTGTATCACAAGTTGTTTGGCTTGATAGCAACAACACGGTGTAAGGACAATTGCTTTGTTTGATTCAATGAAATCTTTGATTATCAAAAGAAAAAAAAAAAAGAAAAAGAAAAAAGACAAAGGCTTGTCATAGGCCCTCAAAAATGTTAGCGTTCATGTCCATACACTTACAAATGTGCGAAAATGATACATGTAATGGTAAGTTAATTGTGCATTTAAGTAATTATACATACAACCATGAAGTACGTAAATATCGCGTAATCGTTTTGAAAAAGAGTGGGGTCTACTATTAAAAAATTAATTTTTTTATGTGAGTCTCATGTTTTATTCACTTTTTTCAAAACAATTATGCGACAGTTGCACAATTTACGATTGTAAATATCTTTTATCTTTATTTATTATGGTCATCTATTGCAACAGCTTGCTTTGTTCGGTGCAGTGGGGGTGTTTCTTCTGCTGGGGAAGTTAAGTTTGATCTTTCGTGTTTTGGAAGTCTCAACAACGCATCGTTTCATTATTGCCCACATGGAGGGATGGGTACGCGGGGGTTCCCACCATGGGTGCAAGTAGAGTCTCTCTTCTTCTATATATGTTGTTATATTAGATTATGCAACATTATGTCTAGCTTTCTACTTTTTTCTCTTACTTTATTTTATTTTTTATTTTTATTTTTATTTTTATTTTTTTGGTTTGATTCCTCAACGAAATTGCATTTAATAGCTAATTTGATGGTTTTTGTAAATATTCAGTACTCTAAACTAGTAAAACTAGTAATGATATCCATAACTACTTAGAGTTTAGAAATTTGCACTGTGAGTTCAAATTTGACCATTAAAACCCATAAAAATGACACATATGACGTGATTTTTACCAAATTTAATGGATTTGATAATTAATTGAGGTGTTAATTAATAATTTTATTAATTTATTATATATATATATATTAAAGCAGGTCAAAGTTGAAAGAAATTAATGTAATGTCTCTGAGTTGGAGATCGAACCGTTTATCCCCGTCCAAGCTCTGTTTTTTTTTTTTTTTCAAACAATTTAGAAACGTGAGGAGCAATTTGTAGAGTTTTGGTAAAAAACAGCAGTAATTGCATCGTTCATGTTGATATTAGACCCTTTGAAAAGTGGTGTCGAGGTTACAACAATTTTCTAAAATGTGAATGATTGAAGTCGTTCCATAAGTTACTAACAATGGGGTAGCAAAGAATCTACCGTTTTTCCCTTCTTCTTGCACATGTAGCACTCATCCATCATAATGATCCTATGTTTTATTAGCTTATCTACAGCGAGGATCTTCTCTAAGGAAGCTATCCAAAAAAAAATTATGAAACTACTTTCAGGGGCGCCTTGTCTTCTAAATGTTCCTCCAAGAAAATGCATTAGTTCCTTGGATGGTTAGAACATGTTGAATGATCGAACAGAGAACCTTGACTGCATGTTCTTGTTGTTGGTGGGGGTTCCTAGTTTCCTAGCGTCTTTAGCGGCTGTAAAACGTTCAACTGTTACCAAAACATGATTTATTGTTTAGGTTATTTTCCTCCTAAGCCGATCACTGTATCAATGTATCTTCCAGATGAGAAAATGTTTGCCTAATCCAATCTTTCGTGGATTCGATTTATATCTTCTATTTGTTCTTCTTCTATGAAAAAGAAAATATATATATATATATATATGTATCATTTTTATTGTTAGTCGCTCTTCTGCTTATTTGATTTTATCTTTATGTTTTTTTCCGGATCATTAGAAGTTTAGAGGTAGCTTTGTCGGATCTTGGTGTTCCATCAGATGGATAGAAGACGTATTAGTTAATAGTAGTTAATATGCATTTGACATGATGGTGGAGTTATATTAAACTATTAAACCTTGAGGATGGCAATCTGTAAAACCCAAGCCCAGACCAGTTCTCACCAAAGGAGCATTACGGCATCGTTTTCAGGTAAGGCTTTAAGACTTTGTTTTCCTTTGTTTTTCTTTTCCTTAGGCGGTTTCTCCCTCTCTCCCTCTCTGATTTTCAGTTTTTGTTTGTTCCGAATCTCACTCCCACTTTTTTCTTCAACTTCTCAACCATATATCTTTTTCTTCACTTTCATAAATTTCACTCTCATCAAACTCTCTCCCTCTCCCCCACATCAGTTTCTCACCATCGCCCCAAAGCCCACAGACCCAAACCTTAAGGCAACACCACTGTCGCAAACCACCAAGCACTGAAGCCCAGCCTCCTGCCAACCAGCCACCTCCCAACACCTCACCAGACCACCACTGGAAGCTACCAGTCGTGCCTAGCTGTAGCAAGATGGGATAGCCCCCACGGCCCAGCCCCTCCGTGTCCTCAAACGAAAACCAACCCATGGCATGCTCCTCCACGCCAACAACCCCATTTCCGTTGACAAACCACCAGCCACGTTGCGACACATTGAGCCACTGCCCAGCCCCTCGAGAAAACTGCTACCACCTTGTCCCCTGCCATAAACGGCAACACCGCCCCCATCTGGTAGCACAATAACTCCGAGTGGAAGCCATCGTGCCGAGATCACCCTGCATGACAGAAACCGTAAGCCCACAGCCTAAACCTCAGCCCTTCACCACCACAGTGTCACCTTGAGACGCCCCTGTAGACTACTAACCACCACGGTTAACACCACCGTGATCCGTTTTCCTTTCGGTTAACACCCAAAGAAAAGCACCCCTGTTTTCCATACTCAAAACAGAGCAACAAGCATGGGTGATACTCCGCTCGACAGCCACGCAGCCAACCACCACCGTAGACCTCAGCTCAGCCACCAGGAGCCCCTCACTGCCTCCCTCTCGGTGAGTTTCCTCTCTCCCCACGCCGTGTTCTCTCCTTCTCTCTCGGAGTCTCTCTCTCTATTCACTCTCAGTCTGTAGACGCCCAGCCTGGAGTTTGCACCTCAGCTGCCCAGTCCAGTCGCGGCTCCTTCTCTCCCGACGAGCTTAGTGCTGTCATGGTTATGTTTTGTATTTTCATAAGTTTATTTTTGCAGCGTACTCACCAAAGCATCCATGCATTATATACATTTTTTCCCAAAATACCACTAGTTATACGTTGGGCTTGGTTTTTAATTTACTATGTGAAGGCTTGGTTTTAAGTATAAAATATTATTACAGGAGATAATTAGGGTTTTAAAGTATAATAGTTTTATTATATTATATAGTATTAAATTTTTATAGTCTCATTTCAATAGTAAATAAGTTAGAGTTTAATATCTTAGTCGAATATATTATGTGGATATTGAGGAATTTGGAAAGTGATGCTATTTTTGGGGTTATGAGAATTTTTAGGTCATGAGGTATTAAAATAGGTATTCCAAGTGTAATTACGAAGTAACTGTTCAAATTGGAGATTTATTCAAGTTACATGAATTTTCTATAGGAGACGATTGATATTCGTTTGGCACTATTGTGAAGATTTTCTAAAACGCTAAAAAATCTAGGTAAGCGGGGTTCCTATGCTAGACTTTGCACAAAAAAAAAAAAAAAAATGAACTAAGGTTGGTTTGTAAAAATGTGCAAGTTGTTTTAAAAAGGAAGGGTGAAAAACAACCCCAGTATATGTTTTGCATTCACTCATGAGATATATATATATATATATATGAAAGAGAAAATAAATGCTTTTGACATGAATACTGTAGACATGAGCAATATTTGATATGTTTCTGAAATGTGCACAAAAGCAAATATGAAAATTGAGATTTTTGTACATATGATATGAAAATGATTTGGATCTGTTTTTTATCAAATGGAAATTGTGACAACCTGTATTTTAGTGTATTTTAACTAAATGATTATTTTAATTAATTTGAATTTTAGTTCTCTTGTTTTAAAATTTATTGGATTTCTTGTTGGTTTGTTTCATGATTTTTTAAGTTGTGAAAATTATTTTGTTATGCTTTATTAATATTAATTATTGTTTTGCATTTAAATTTCTCTTAATTTAAATTAGTTGTTTGTGGGTTTTAAAATTATTGTGTTGTTAGATTTAATTATTTTATTTTACTTAGTCATTGTGTTTAAATTAATTTTATTTAAACTGTTGTTTTAAAATAATTTTCGTTGGATCAATTTCGTGACCCAAGTTGTGAGGATTGGACCTCATTTCTTTCTCTCATTTTTTTTTCTTTTCCTCTTTTCTTTTCTTTCCCCCCCCCCCATTTCTTTTCTCCTCTCTCTCTCTTCCCTCCCGCATGGTCTCCTTCTCTCAATGCGTCCGTGCGTCGTTCTCCATCCAGCCCACCACAGCGCACCGCCGTGACCGACACTGCCCCTCTCCTTCCCTTCCCCATCGGCCAGCATCCACCCATTCAATCCCAGCCCCTTTTGCGCCGCCATGAGTCCCCACGCATGGCTTGAAGCTGCAGCCTTCTCTTTGCTCCAGCGCCGCTGTCACGCCATCCTACAGTCCATAGAATTATGCCTACCATAATTAAAATCTCGAATATCTTAAAAAAAAATCGTTTTCCTAAAATATGTAAAAATCTAAAAGCTCAGATGTCGCGGAACTCATTCCATAGGTCCGCAAGTGCTAAAACCTTAGATATCATAAAAAATCATATCCTGAAACTTACAGAAATCAACGATCTTAAATCTCATCAAAATCACTTTTAAAGTATGTACAATCTCTAAACCTCAAATCTCCAAAGTTTCAAACTCGACGACGAGCAGCCATCCTGAAACTTAAACTCAGTTAAAAGTTCTGGTGAAAGAAAACAAAATATGTATAAACAAAATATAAATACCAGCTAAAATATTTAAAAACAAGTAAAAAAATAAATAAATGAATCAATAAAATCTTGAACTTGTTTTAATCATTTTTAGCCATTTCTTTAACCATCTCATATAGTTCTTTCTACCATTTATAATTGTAAACCCAACATCGCTCTAAACTCCTGTACGTCTTTAGAATCTAAACCTCAAAAAAAATTCTAAACCTTAAATTAATCTTATAAAGATTATCTCCTATAGTCCAACAAATTAAGCTTGTCGGATCTAAAATCCCTAGACCTCAAAATCTCAAAACTCAATCATAAAGTCTTACAAAATCTAAAACCTTAAATATCCACATAATCATCCTTATAGTCCTCAAGTTCCTATACTGAAATTTTTACATCCTATAAACTCAAAGATATCTAAACCTCCAAGGTTTATAGTATGCAGAATTCAAACCTGGCTCTGATACCAACTGTAACGCCTCGGTCTCGCATGGGTCGGAGAGTTACTTCCTAAGGTTTAAACTCATCTTTCAATAATATATTTATAGACTCCAAAATATAAAGTCATCAAAATATTACAAAATCTCTTAATAAAATCTGTCAATTCTCAGAAATCTTCTATGAGTAATCCACTATATTTAAATAATCATCTCACCGATGCTTCATAATCCTGATCCTTAGCTAAACTATTCAAAATCATCTGAAAAATGTTATGGAGATAAGGGGTGAGTTATCAACAACTCAGTAAGCATATGACATATACTAGTGTGTAAACATAAGCATTTTCACAGAGTTCAGAATGCAGAAATAAAATATTTCAGTATCAATATGCAAATCTCAAAAATATGTATTATCAGAAAATCAGAGCGACTTTTTGAACATTTCATATTCAAAAACCAACTTTTCATATTCAAAGACTCTTTTGGCACAACATGACTGAACATCTTCGTCTTATTATAATATATCAGAACAGAGACTATGTTTAACCCCCGTGGTAGGGTTGTGCATCCTGCAGAAAGCCAAGCAGAATATAAATCACCAAGAATATCAAAGCGATTGCACTCAGAACAGAAATCCACTATTATATCCCGTGGTAGGGTCAGAGGTCAATATTATATCCCGTAATAGAGCCAGAGGTCACTATTGTATCTTGTGACAGGGCCATAGGTCACTATTGTATCCCATGACAGGGCCATAGGTCACTATTATATCCCGTGACAGGGCCACATATCAGAGTAAAACAAAATCAGAATCACCATATCAGAATCAAAATCCGAGTCATAACAGAATTAGAAAGTCATGCCAAAGGTTTTTTCAAGTGCCACATCTTATCAACGTAGAGTACTGAATAGAATCAGATCACAAAACATAACTTATACACAAAATTTCATATTCGCTCTCTTTTTATCAAAGTTCAGAAACAGAATGTCAAAAATAGGCTCATGTCTACACCAGTCATGACAGAAAATACTTTCTTCTTAAACAGAATCTCATGAATAATGTAGAACAAATAACTGAGGTAGTTCAAATTTCTTTTCATAACCAAATATGTATATTTTTCAAAAGAGTCAACATCAGCTCATTTTATTTTAATGTAAAGTCTAGTATAGGAACCCCACTTACCTGGACTTCTTAGCTTTTTTGGAATTTTCCTTAAAATGTCGAATAATAATTAATTGTCACCTATAAAATAATCACGTAATTCTCGTAAATTTCCAATTAATCTCATATTCGATATTTAATTCTAAGCTTCTAAAATAACCTATTTAATTCCACAAAACCTAAAATTCTCATAATTCCCAAAATACCTTCATTTTCCCAAAACCATCAATATCCACTTAATCGAATTCGTACCGAATAAGAATTTAATCAAGCAAGTATTAAAACAAATATAAAAATCAATAAAAATTAATATTCAAAATATTTAAAATACCAGCAACATTTTATAAATAAAAAAATACATTGGTTACTAAAATTTCCATAAAATAAGTCACCGAGAAACTCCTCTCTAAAAAACAAAATAGGTTTATTTCCTTTAATTAACAATATTATACAAATATAATATTTTTTGAAACTTAAAGCAAAACTCATTTAATCATAAACCCCAAAAAAATAAAACTTTTCACCGAAAACATTAGGTTAAAACTACCCTCCATATATATATATATATATATATATTAGGTTAAAACTAGTAAGTGCCCAAGTTAAAACTTTACTTATATATATACGTATATAAATATATATATATATATAAACATATGAAGAAAACTAACGATGAACATACACATGAATATTAGAAAAAAGCAACAGCGGTAGGGACTCACCGAGAAGGCAATGTACGACTGCGTAGGGTGCGATGGGAGGTGGTGCACTCGGTGGCTATGCACTGAACGCAAGAGAGAGAGATAGAGAGAGAGAGAGAGAGAGATGCACGGTGAGAGAGGGACAAAGTCATGATATACAGAGTGAAACACAGCGTGTGCATGGAGGTGTTACCGAGAGAGTTATGTGCGGCAACAACCTGGGTTGCTATCGACAGTGGCACGACTAGGCGTGGCTGAGATGTTGGACTATGGGTTTCCTTTGCGCTGTGGAGGAGACGTCTTAAAGGGTTGGTCTAAGCACAAAACTTGTTGTGCTTGGAGGAGCAACCAATTGCTTTGTTTTGAGATGCGGAAACCGGGGTGTTGATGCGTGCAACAAAGCTTCTACGTTGGGCGGCTAAGTGTGAGGTACGATGGTCTAGGGCAGAGCAGTGGAGGTTTAAAGAGTGGCTCGGTGGCTTACGACGTGCGTGGAAGACCCCAGCATGCTGGTCAGCGTTGCTAAATGCGGTGCAAGGAGTAGAACAGTTTCATACGACGGCTAAACAGGGTGTTGCACTGGTCATGCGTGGAGGAGTCTTCTGTAGTGGCTAATCCCTCGGTGTTGGTGGTTTGCGGTGGTGGGGGGTCTGGCTGAGGGGGGCAGCAACTGAGTTTCAACAGTGGGAAAACTGACAGGAGGGGGAAAAAGAAAAGAACGGCTATACTAGGTTTTTTGTCGAAACATGAAGAACGTGTGTATATATATTTGTGATGCGAAAATCCTAGAGGGATGAGGGAGATGTGCGTGTGAATGAAAAACTGAGTCGTGCATGTGTATGCATATCGTGGACGAGAGGAAGACATAGGGGTGAAGAAAAATATAGACGGAAAGAAAGAAAATAAAATAAAACATGCGGGGAAGTTAACATGTAAAAATAATAATAAATAAATAAAATAAAACAAACTAAAAATAAATAAATAAATAAATTAAAATTGAGCATTGGGTCTTGTTGTTACAAGCTTGGGTGGTTTCTGACACATTTGGCTCTCGGTTGTTGTGGCTGCCGTGGTCCACATTGGAGGGTAGATGCTCTGAGGAGTTTGGATGGCTTAGGTCGTGAAAAGAGAGCAGCGGCAGCATAGGGTTTCTTCATGCATAAGGGATGGTTGTGATGCGCGCGCGCACACACACACACACATATATATATATATATATACATATATATGGGATTGAATACAAAAACCCTAGAGAAGGAAGGAATGAGAGATGTTCATCGGCAAGCCGCGGAACACGAACTTGATTGAAGCGTGCATGAGTGGAGTCTGGCATTTTTCATGATGCCGTGAATATTCTAGGTGGAAGGAAACATGCATGGGGAACTAGGCATGATTTGTGAAATGAAAACTTATAAATATATAGTGTTTACCAATAACCCTAGCGAGACACACGTGTATGCAATGGAATCGGGTGTGCCTGAGGTGTTGTGCGTGAAGTTATATATATAGAGAAAGTTAACCCTATAAAGGATGAGAGGGAGAAACTGCTTGAGAGACCTCCATGCTATGGGGTCTATATGATCTCAGGGCATGGGCTTTTGGCCCAATTGAAAAAATTTGGCCCATGTTTGGTAGTACATAAAAATTAATAAGTGGGCTTTTTCCTGTGTTTTGGGCCTCGAATCAATCTCTAAAAAAAATAATCCAACTTGTCCAATAGATTTTTTGGCCCATAAAAGATTTTAAGTCTAATTATCAAACCTAATGAAAAAATCATAATCCGCCAAAATAGAGTTTTGGGCCCAAGGCCTATAAACAAAATACTCGTTAAAAAATATCTCAAGTGGGCTCCCTATACATGTCAACCTTTGGAAAATGAAAACAATTATAGAAAGCGCCTTAGTCTGGATTTGGTGCTGGACCTGGGTGTTACAGTACCAACACTCTTCTGCTCTAGATATTCTTCACCATATTTGATTAACTATATATATATATATATATGTAGTTAATAAAATAAATGATATATATAAAGATATTAGCCATGTCATACTCTCTAGAAACGAAAAAGAAGTGATCATTGGCCAGAGCTTCTCTTAACAACAAAATTATATATTATGTTCATGATTCCACATAGAAAGCTAGCTTCATATATTTTTATCTTTTCATTTTCAATTATAATGAAACAAACAGATGTTCCTTAGCTTTGCGGATTGTTGAAGCAAATTGAGTCACTAATTTATTACAAAAAGTATTTTGCATGATCAGAGAGAAATATTTTGCTACCATTACTGAGTATCAAGATTACGTGGATCATAAAGATCTTGGGCAGACGTAGAAGAAGTTCCTGTCCATATTGCATCTGACAAACGAATATGGCTCTCAGGTCCAATTGAGTCCATCGATTCTTGCGGGATCTGATTGAGCTGCTCTCTTAAAACTTTAAACTTATATTCATCTCCGTATATGCTTGGATCCATAATAACTTCATCAACAGTTGTTTGGCCTTCAAGCATGCTTACTGCTGCAGACATTGTGGGTCTGAGAGCTGGAGATGGATTCGTACATAGTAAAGCTATTTTGATCATTCTAATTGCTTCCTCCACGTTGAACTCAGAGCCTAACTTTGGATCCACCAGCTCCACTAGATTACCCTTTTGTTGCAGAACAAGAGCCTGAAATATGTACACATGAAATGATGGAAATGAAGTATTGGCAAATCAATAGAAAAGAATTATGAAGTTGCCAATCGTACATAACATATTGTTTCAATCTTGTTTAGTTTGTTTTATAAATCGTCATCAAGATGACCATGGTTTTGGTGCATGGAAAGACTACTGATAAATCTTACCCAATCAAGAAGACATACATAACTTTCATTTGGTCCAAATTTCATGTTGCTCTTCCCTGCAACAATTTCCAATGCAACGACCCCAAAACTGTAGACATCTGCTTTATATGTTAAAAACCCCCATAATGCATATTCTGGTGCCATGTATCCTCTGCGTAACAAAGATTGCGTTATTACGATTAATATTTTGTATTATATATAAATTAGTTATGATCTTCCATGTTGAACAAAACCCAACATTTACAGAAACGTAGTGACCGAATCCTGTTTCTTTTCTACTTGGCATACATGAATTGTGCAAATAGTTAGAAGGCAATAAGAATAGAGCGGAATATTCATTCCATGAGAGATACAAAAATTTATTTTGGTGGAGTGCAGATAACTAGCTTTTCTGGTCGTTCAAGTACATTATTTCAACCTTTTGGGGTAGGATTCATATTAATAATTGAAAAAAGAGCTCTCTCTCTCTTACCCATCAAGCATAAAAGAAATTTAGAAGATTGTTTGAATATGTTTTATGTCAAGACCACTCTCAATTAATTATGAATACTGAATGATAATTCCTATTGCAATAAATTTCTATGCAGACAAACTTGTGTTGCAAATATAGACAACTAACATATTAAAATTTCTACCGAATACTAAGTCTTAGAGTTCTATATAATAGGAACATCTCCGATATGCAAAAACTTTAAATGCATGAAGATCAACATCTGTTCCTGATTATCTCCTTGTGAATCACTCGGGAGAAAAAAATAGAAAGTCAAGGATATAACAAAAATATGCTCCAAATTAAAGGATAGAAGAAAAGATGTAGCGTACATGGTTCCAGCAACTCGGGTGCTGATATGGGTTTTTTCCTCTTCATCGAGCTTGGCCAAACCAAAGTCAGAAATCTTTGGGTTAAGGTTCGAATCCAATAGCACATTTGTAGTTTTAATGTCTCTGTGAACAATTCTCAGTGTTGATTCCTCATGCAAGAAAGTCAGGCCTTTTGCAATGCCAACGCATATTTTCTGCCGTGTAGGCCAGTCCAATTTTAATTGGTATTGCTCTGGACCTGCATTTGTTTTTTGTAGAAAGTCGAATGGGTGAGTTTATAATCAACTTGGTTCTTAACATAAAACCATCCTTAGTGTTAGGTTCCTATCACTATTCCACATAAAGCACCGAATAAAAAAAATTAAGCATACCAAACAAAGGACGAGCCAGGCTATTGTTTTCCATGTATTCATATACCAAGAATAGTTGATTTCCTTCAACACAACCTCCATACAATCTAACAACATTTGGGTGCTGTAAAGTAGATATCATGCCTATTTCATTCACGAATTCACGATTTCCTTGACGCGATTTTGAAGAAAGTTTCTTAACTGCAATTATGGTACCATCTAATAGTATACCCTGCATTTCAAAAAAAAAAAAAAAAAGACATGCATATTTAGGCATATATGCATGTGATAATGTACTGAGATATGTCTTTAGCTATGTATCATTGACAGATAAGAAATTTTTTATCAAAAACCTAAATTATGCATGAAGAATTAAGTTTTTGAATACCTTGTATACAGATCCAAAACCACCTTCCCCAATCTTGTTTGAAGCATCAAAGTTGTTTGTGGCAGCTTTGATTTGCCTGTAAGTGAAAAAACCTGTTTGCAGATCTAATCCTCTCAAATCTGTGAAAGGAATGACAAAGGTGAGGGCGCTAGTGATAAAATTTTACCTTATAAATGAGCGGAATCACATTTCATTTATATATATATATATATATATATTTTGTGCCTCTTGACTAGCTTTTTAATCCCTATGTTATGTTTTATTATATTTATTACATCTGCTCAACAATCACAATTGTGCACAGATTCAAAAGCCTGGACGTACTTAAAAGGAATTGAGATTCTTTGAATTCTCAGCCTGAATTTGAGTAGGTAAGGAAACAATATATGTTCTAGTTCAACATTCATTATTTCCCAAGTGATTAGATGAAAAGTTGAAATTTTGAAATTAAAAAGTGTTTTGCTTTTGAGGAATGTTTGAGATGGAAATATCTAAAAATACTTGGAAACAGTTGTATTGCCAAATGAATCCTTAATATGAGGAAAATGTTCTATAAAAAAACCTAGGAATTGCAAGAATACATGAGCCCTTGCAAATTCTCTGTACAATTACGTCTCAACTCAATTCATGCTAATTTGCAATAGTTGAATAGTTAAAGAAGGAAAAAAGAAATAAAAAAGGCGCTCGTATATATTGATTACCTTTTTCCCTCGATATCCTGCTTCCTATGCAGCCTTTCCACCAAAGAATGCCTAAAATGAGTAATAGCGCCAACACTAAAGCTCCAGTCACAATGAATATTGTGGTTTTGACATTATCAGGGGGATTATCTGCAGAATTGAACAAATAGGCCAGCTGATGATCCACTCTATCAACTGTGAATTTATTTATTAATCTTTAGTTTTGTCATCAATCTAATTATAAGAAGTGTACGAGGAGCAAGTTGGACAGTAAAATTAAGATAGTCGTCATGAGATATGTGTGTGTGTGTGTATATATATATATTACACACTCGGGAATTATTACCATTTTCTATAGAGATAGCCGATACGAGAGGACCATATGTTCCTCTTGTTGGGGCATCTGTTGTCCCTTTGCCAGCCCAATGAAAGCGGATATGTAAGACTTTGTTACTCACAACTGCTTTAACTTTCTTAACTAAAGCCTTGTCGACCCCTGTTGCATTATTATTGATATCAAAATCCTTCAACTCCAGTTTATCCTGTAGCAATTATTTCAACTCGATAAATCTGGGACGTTATATATATATATATATATGTATATATGTGTGTGTGCGTATATATTGATTTAAATTAATTCTTACCTGGATATAAACATCAAATATTCGTCTTCCAAGACTGGAAAAAGATCTGTTTCCTCTTATTATTATCTCTGCAAAGTGTAGTGTGATGGTATAATTTCCATTTGCCAAGCAACGCGCATAATATGTGAGAGAAAGAGGAGAGAGGCGTGCGCTTGTGTATAATTCATGGCTGCTCATTCTGAGTACTGACGCATTATTTGCTATGTAATCATTCGAGCTGGCATTAAAATCCCAGAAATTTCCAGTGGAACTGAATCCCCAATTCTCTGTGGTGGGATTAAATTTTGCCGCACCTGATGCATCAAGATCTGCTTCGTATTTAATGTTTCCAATACTGACTTCGTTGCCACCGCAATTTATATGCACTGAATTCCAGTCTACACACAAACAACATCCATTTAATTTAGGAATTAGGGATACATAGAACCAAACATCATAGATTCACCGTTAGATACAATGTCTTAGAGGGTCATGTACAAGCTGCATGCAATTACCTTTCTATAATAATTGGGATCTATGAGGAAAAGTAAAGAAGTAAAGCCTAATCCCACCAATTATTTTGTTGTCTCACTTTAAAATGATTTGCACCAAACTTGCACAGGACAGACTGGAAATCAAAAAATGATTTGTGCAAGTTCATGCAAATCTTGTACAAGTCTTTCAATAAAAAGAGGAATTGGATTCTACTCTTTTATTGTGGGACGCGCTAACTTTTTTATGATGGTGCTTGGCGATTGGATTATTAAAGTATAAGTCTGATGAAAATCTGACTGTAAGGTATAGTTACCTTTTGAACAAGGAAGGTTCTTTGAGCACTGGCCAGCTGATCTATATTTGGGTCAAACAGTACAAGAAAGGAGCGTGCATGAGCTCGTGAAAAAGTATATAATGGAAACGGGAAAAAGTTGGCAAAATCAAAGTAAAAGGAAATCAATATGGTTATTATTGTAAATTAAGTTCTCAAGTTTAGAAGCTTACGAGTCCCGTGCAGAGAAGCTTTCAAATACATTTCTGATGAAACAAGAAACTAGTCAGCTTAGAAAACCTAGAAATCTTTAAAGATAAGTACAGAGTAAGCGGTACTGATCAAGTAGGCTGAAATTAAGATTAAAAATGGCGAAGTTTTTCTCACAGTGTGTCTCGACAATTAGTTGGTGACATAGAACTCTCTAAGAAGTTATTGTAAGAAAGATCTAGATCACTGCAAATAGATGTAAATAGTTTCCATTAATAACTCTTCATACATTCAAAAATTAAGAATTAAAGGAAAAAAATTAGTAAGGTTACAGAAATTTGAAGTAGAATTTAAGATGAATTTATGTACTGGTCAGGATTTCTTCGTTTGATCCAGTCCGGAACTGTCCCGTTGAGTAAGTTGCTTGTCAGAAACCTGTTCACATAGCAAGATAATCTTACGTATTCTAGTTAATTAAAGACAACCAATCAATCAGCATCGAAACCTTAACACTAAATTTTCAGGCCAGTTACCAATAATTCAATTTACCTTTGAAAATTTCATTGTGATCAATTCAGGCTCAGACCAACAAACATTATCGAGATTTATAATCACCAACAACGGAAGAAAATTCAGAGGGAAAATACTTTTTGATGAAAATAAACACAAAATGGGATACACAAACAGGGTGGAATACTTATAAGATGGGTACAACAACCAAAATAATTCCCTAATATGTATATTCCTACGTACGTACGGTTTCTACAGAATCACAGTTACAGGAATTAAAGGCCTGATCTATATATGTCTCATGCTCCCTTGAATTAATATACATGATTTTATATTTCTTTCAACTGCATCCGAGAACAGATAGATGGAAGCTAGGCTACAGTTATAGATAGATAAGGATCTGTTTGGTTATAGTGAAATCTCAGCTTGCATCTTTTCTGACAAGGCATGGAACGAAAAAGCCAAATCATGTCACCTATCTTTGTCCCTTTGTATGTTTAATTCTACCTAGTACTTGCTCATTATTTATTAAAACTTCTCCGAAATATAGCTAGATTTAGGGTTTCGAATCAACACATACAGGCGCTGCAACCTTGCACTATCATCAAACTCTGGAACATTTCCTTCCAATCTATTGAAGCTCAGATCTCTGCAGGGATATAATGATAAAGTTGTCATTGTACAAAAGAACTGTAAAATTGCGTAGAGATTAATGCGGTTTATAGATAGAATCACGAAGACAAAATATATATATAGGAAAATGTTTTTCACTCGATCAGAAATATGTACTGGAAAATAATGAAAGACTAGATACGTGAAAAATGTCAATGTAGCAGTGGAGATTTATACGGACCAAAACATGTTCTATAAATAATTAGTTAATGGATTTTTCTTTCCAATCATGAAGACAATAATGCTGATACGACAGCTTAAAAAAAATGCACGTTGTTCATAGATATCTCCTGGCAGATGCGGCAATGGGCCTCAGGAGGGGTAGATCATGGCTGCTGTGCATACAATGACAATGGGAAGAAATTGACAACTACAGATAGGAGCCGAGCAAAAAACAAATACAACCCTACATAGCTGCAGCTTTCTAAAAATCAAACTATTAAAAAACAAAAGAATACTAATGATCCGGAAGAAAGAAATAAAGTCACTATCCAGGTAGGGAGAAAATATATATAACTTCAAGTACAGCTAATGAGGAAAGGAAAAAAGATGGAGAAGTGGGTTGCCGATCAAGTACGTGACCTCGTTATAACGTTTCAGAGATCTCAAATCCAGTAAAGAACGAGAAAAATCTTATTTGTACATGAGTAACACTCATACCGTTGTACGGTCATGGGTTATGCAAGCCACACTTATTTTGAAAAGGAGTAGAGTCTATTATTAAAAAATTAATTTTTTAATATAAATTCTATATATATTTACTTACTTTTTTAAAATAAATACACGGCATTTGCACACTCTATACCTATCAATATCATTTCTTTTATATATATATATATATATATATATATATATATATATATATATATATATCTAGTACTTTTGCACACATTCCACTTTGGTTTTTCATTCATTAGAAATAGAAATGAGACAAAAACATAAAGACGGAAGAACTACAGAGTTTGGAGTTGTGGCATTAAATCTGATATGTATGTTGGAATTTGTCCCGAGAGATTGCAGCTCCTTAACATCCTGCAACGTTGAAGAACATCATCTAAGCATAAATGCTATAACTTTGTATTGCTTCAGCTCTTAAAATTTTATGGTATAAGATGACTTACAATCTATCCATGTTTTTCATGCTTCTTAAGTTCGGAAATATAGAACCCTCACCAAGTAAGTCACTAATTCTTCTGCACAAAATTGCATCATCCACGACTGTTATTGTCTTAACCAATAAATCTTATTAATTTGAATACAAAGCTGAAGCTGATATCATGCAGATAGATTTTACAACTGGAGAACTCTTAGACTATAGAACTTACAGCTCAGTTAAATTACTCAAGACAGAAATGCTTGGAGGAATAGGCCCCGCGAGACCACTAGCTTGGATCTCTCTATAATTTATAAGAGCATAATTCTCTTTTGTTAGATTTCATTAGAATAATCTACCAGAAGACATGATTTAAATGATATTATTTCGAAGAAGAAAATACATACAATTTCTGAAGCTTTTTCCAACTATTGAAAAAATCAGGTATTCTTCCAGTGAAGTTGTTACTGCTAATCCTACTGCATTTGGTCAAGGCAGAAACAAGATTAATGGGTAACATAGAAACATGAATTTTTCCAAAAATAAAACATGTAAAATTAGTATTAGAATACAAATGGCTGCACTCACAGTTCAGTTAAGTTTGTGAGATAAGTTAGATTGACTGGCAACTCTCCAGTGAGGAAGTTAGCATTGAGAATACTGCAGCCACCAAATGGGAAGTTCAGACCAGCTCAAGTTAGTGTTATTTGAAAATTTTTAATACATAAATCATCGAACAACAGGATAGGTGAAACTACTGACAGATTCTCCAAGTTCACCAACTTCCCAATCTCAGGGGGAACAGTTCCAGAAAACCGATTGCTCTCTATGCTCCTGAAAATATATATAGTGATCTTCGTCAAATTGAAAAAGAAAAAGAATAAAGAAATCAGTCAATTGTGCCATTTTCCCAAATAAAAGAGCATACAAATATCTAAGAGTGGTAATTTTTCCCAGGTAGCTCGGAATTCTTCCCGATAACTTGTTTACAGAAGTGGACCTGTACAGTAGCCAATATTTAAATTCAACTAGAATGAGCATTAATTTAGTGGCTAACTACAGTAGTATACATGCATATTGTGTGAATTGAGAAGTGAGTGATTAATGTAATATATATAATGTGTTATATTAAAACCCCAATAAAATACAGTACGTACAGACGTTCCAACTTCAGAGAAGTCCATTCGAATGGAATTGTACCAGTCAGATAGTTTCGAGGCAACTCACTGAAACCAAGAGGAAAGCTTGCAATTAGATTTGAGCTATAAATATTTCTATTGTTTCAGAGAGTAGCAAGTACTACTAACGATTATTAATTAGTAATTGGTTACTTTACTTACATCATCGTTATGTGAGGTAGCTTCACAAGGGATTTCGGAAGCACACCAGAAAGATCCTGCCCTTTAAGAAATCTGTATGACGTACAAGGATATATATATAGTTAAAGGCAAATTAAAGGATTAATGTGAAACTGTTTAAACACTGGTTCAAATGTAAAACGCAATCTTCATCGACCAAAATTATGAGATCATGTCAGACCCATGCATGGTACTGCAGGTTCTATATTATCCGACCGTGAAACTCATTTTTCAATAACTCGCAACCTTTGAAAATGATATTCATACGGCACAGACCCCAAATAGATGTAATGCATGCGTAGTACTACTGTTGAGATGAATGAAATAAGATGATAAATATGTAAATAGTAGTGAAACAATTTGTAAATAGTAGTGAAATAGTTTATGAGTTAGAATGTTTTATCGGATTTTGAGAAATGAGAGAAAAAAATCAAATAAAAATATTATAAAATTAAAATATTGTTAAAATATTATTTTTATTTTTAGAATTTGAAAATATTGAATTATTTTTTGTGTTTTATCTAAAGGTTTGAAAAATTGTAATGATTAATATCTAGATAATGATTAAATGAAAAATTTAAAATTAAAATTAAAAAGTTGAGATAAAATGAGATGGATTAATACTATCTCAACATCCAAACGGACTGAGAATAAGAAATCATATATAATCCATTATTCTTTCATTCTATAAGTGAATTCTGTATAAAGGGAGGTACTGATGCCTTGTGTTTCGAGGATCATTAGCAATTTAGAGACGTTTCAAGTATAATATAAATAGTTTCTAGTTTTTTATGAAGAAATTCTAGTTATCCAAAAAACCTCAACAAGAAGATATATACAAGGAAACTAAAGATAGATTTCGTACAGTCCGACCACGTGGCATTCACCATCAGGGTATGTACAATTGCATTGTATTGAATTGTTGTACGTTTTTGGATCCAATTTCAGCCTTGGTGTTTTCCAACTTGTGTCATTACTGCATGGGTCTACATCGAAATTCCAGCCAGCCTTCCCCAGCTCTGCGGCTATTTCATGAAGGGCTTCAACTGCAAAATGTACCAAATTCGTTATGAAAGAATGACAAAGGCACATCTCTTTTATCAATTTTTCGTAACTAATTTATCTAAATTTGTTGTGAAAATATTTTCCTCTTCTTTTTGACGTAAAAAGATCCATATCTGACTTTATTTGAATGGTTTTATTACGAAAGGGTATTACATCCAATCATTTTGTAAAATATCTCCAACACGCGCGATTGGTTTGTTTTTATTGCAATATTCCTGATCCATGTCTAGACAGTGGAATAAATCATTTGTAGGATTTTGTTTCAAATTTCAAGTAACCTAAAAATGCTAAAGAGAATTTTCATCTCCCAAAAACATTTTGATCTTCTTATCAATATTGAATTCAATTCATAGAATTAGTGATCATGTGTTTAACCTCTGAAAATACATTTTTTGACAACACAATAGATCACGAAAACATCATGAAAAGAATGATAAGATAGTGAAAATATCTGGCTAGATAATGAAAATGATAATGATCTACTTTTGTAGAGACGTTTTACTCCATTTTCAATCTATTTAAGCATGTTCGAAACCTTAAAGATAATTTTTCCTCTCCAAAACAGATTTTAATACCATCTTTAAAATCAATTTTGGTGATAATAAAAACGCTAAAAAAGATTTCTTCCAAACACATTTAGAATATTTAATGGGCTCCACCATGACTTCCTCATCATCATCCCTACACACCAGTACACATGCACCATACATAATTTTTTATTTTTTATTTTTTTCTTATCAAATATGTGGTGTATGGATGATGAGTAAAATAACTCAATTAGTTTAGAAAAGAATAGCTTAAAAAAATAAATATTTAAATAAGTAAAAAAAAAGTGTGGTGTGTGGAGATATTGATGGGTAGCAAAACTCATAAAATAATTTGTAGGTGGTTGTGTGCAGTGTTTGAACCGCAGCTTTAGGACCTTGAAAGCCTCCTTAATTACTAATTGGGCATGTTAGGATAAACAAATGAGAAAGAGAATTCTGTAAATAGTAGTGAAATCATTTGAGTCAAGATATTTTATTGGGTTTTAGAAAATTGATTAACTATAATATTTTAGTATTATTTGAAATTTGAAATTTGAAAATTTTATATTGTATATTGTATTTTGTTTGGAAGTTTGAGAAAGTTGTAATGATTAAATGAAAATGTTGAAAATTTGAAATTAAAAAAAAAATTATATTTGAGTGATATTTGAGAAAGAAAATATCTGTTAATAACTGAGAATACTTGTGTAAACAAACAAGTCCTTGGTGTATCACCGATGATATAATGAAATGAGATGATCAGAAATCTTCAAAACTTTTTAAAACTTCTTACAATTTCTTTTTCAAATATCACTCAAATAAAACATATTTTTCAATTTCAAATGATCAACTTTTTCATCTAATTATTTCTTAATCATTACAACTATTACAAATTTTTAAAAAATTAATACAACTTATTCAAACTTTACAAATAAAAATATTTTAAAAAAATATTTCAGGCAGAAAGTGATTTTACAAACTCTATGTATATTGATTAAGATCAGAGACAGAACTAAAAATCTAATTTGAGACGCCAACTTATAAATTATTCTTTTGTTGTGGTGGTGGGGTCAAATTATTTTTTATAAAATCTATCTCGTAAAAAGATCTTAAAAACTTGATTTTTTATAAGGATTTTTGCACAACATAATTCTGCCCCGGATTATGGGATATATAGGTTGAAAAACTCGAGTTAGCCCTATTAATACTGTTCAATGAAAGGCCAAAATAAAGCTCTCAAAATAGAGGGGTGACCCTTCAGATCTCCCATATATATAGAAATAAAATAACTTCATCAAACAGCTCAGAAATTAATCTATAATTTTCAAAAATGAAAACAAAATAATCAGTTATATAGTTAAAAAATTATCCATGAAATGTTTACCTTCATCAGCAGGAAGACGTCTTTGTGCGGCCTTGACATTCATGGCCACTCCCATGCAAAGAAGCAATACGAGAGGATTAAGATTGAAGCTGATCTTTGGTCTGTGAGCTTGTGTAACCATTTTCGCTCTAACGACTTCTTGTGATACCTCGAGGTCTGGATTCAAATCTGCGTCCAAACTAGTCGGAATAGGTTATATATATAATCTTCACACGCAAACGTATCACCTTAGATTACTTGAATATATCTGCCTTCTGGGAATTCTTTCATTTATTAGGTAGACCCCTCCATGTCATGCTTAGGTAAAGACATAAGATGAGAAACTCTAAAAACTTTCACAATTTCTTTTTTAATTATCACTCAAATATAAAATATTTTTTAATTTTAAATATTCAACTTTTTCATATAATCATTACTTAATTATTACAAATTTTATATATTTCAAAATAAAATACAAAAATTATATTTAGACGATTTTTTAATTTTATAATATTTTTATTTAAGCTTTTCTTTCCCTTTTCTCAAAGTCCAATCAAACATTTTAACTCAAAATATATTACTATTACTCATTGAATTTGAGATATTTTAAGTGTCCAAATGATTCAGGCCGGTCTCAGAATTGTTTACAGTTATTTGCTTGCAGTGATCTTGATCAGGGCTCGTTTCGACACTTGAAATATCTCATAATATCTGTAAATAGTGATAAAATTATTTAAGTTCAGACTTTTTTATTGAAGTTTGAGAAATGAGATAAAAAAAAAGTTGAAAAAATATTATAAAATTAAAAATTATTTTAATATTATTTTTATTTTAAAATTTGATAAAGTTGTATTGCTTTTTATATTTCGTTTATTGAAAGTTTATAAAAATTGTAATAATTAGATAATATTTATATAAAAAAATAAAATATTTAAAATTTAAATTATTTTATTTTTTTAATGACCTTTGAGAACATAGAGAATATCTGAAAATATGAAGCATACTGAGAATAAATAACATTCCACAAACCACAATTCTTTTATTTTTTTTTCAATATATATTGTATGAATGATGAGTAAAAAAATTTAATTAGTTGAGCTTGATAAAATAAAATAAAAATAATTAAAAGTTAAAATATGTATAATATATAGCGTGGGATGTGATGAGTAGCAACCCTACCAAGAATACTTTACACCGACAAGTTGTCTCTTTTGTTTTCACAACTACTCTCAACTCATCTTATCTCATCTCATGTAATTATTATAACGTTCTCAAATCCTCACATAAAATTACATAAATAATTCAATTTTTTCAAATCTCAAAATAAAAATAATATTAAAAAAATATATTCTAAAATTATTTTATTCAACTTTTAATTTTAATCTCATTTTATCTCATATATAAAAACAAACGAGACAGGTGTGATAAGATGAGATGAGTTGAAATTAAAATATATTTCTTAATATTATTTTGTTTTGAAATTTAAAAAAATTAAATTTTTATTTTAATTATATAAAAATTTAATAAAATTATAATAATAATGAGATAAGATAAAATGAATTATAAAAATAATTGAGATCTTAGTCTTGATCGTCGTCGTTATTGAACTTTTATCTATCCTCATCTGTCTTTTTCTTGCTTTGTCCCGTAATATCTTGTCCATGAGTTTCAGGAAAAGGTCTTCATCTGTCGTTTTCTTGCTTTTCGTCTTTTTCTTGCTTTGTTCCGTAATATCTTGTCCATGAGTTTCAGAATGAGTAAAGCTCCTATCATCGCTCAGCCCTCGCTATATTTTTTTTAATATTTTAAATATTTTTTTACTTAATAATTAAATAAATATTTTTTAATAATATTATAACTTTTTTATTTTTTATAAAAATATTTTATAGTGTTAATAATACAATTAAAACTCTATTGAAACCTTATAAAAAGCAAGAACTTCGCATTTCCAAGTAAAATGAGATCTCATACACCACTCATCTTTATCCTTATTATATGGAGTATCATAGTCTATCCCTTTAAACTTGTTCTCGTCGAGCCAATCCGTCGTAGGTGGCATGGCTCAAGTCCGACATTCTTGGTTGGGATAAGCGCTGATACTATTTGTAACGCCTTGGTCTCGCATGGGGCCAAAGAGTTACTACCTATCACTTAAACTCGCATTTCAATAATATAATTACTTCCTATCATTTTCATTTTATGCAAAAACTAGTATAGAAATCCCGCTTACCTGGACCTTGTAACTTTTTGAATATCTTCACAATGGTGCTGAATGAAAATTACATGTCACCTATAAGGTTGCCACGTAACTTCCATAAATATCCGAAAGCAACACATTTTTCAATACTTAAACATGAAACACTAAGTAAGTAACCTATTTTTCCAAAAAACTAAATTTTTCGAAATCCTAAAATATCGTCACTCCCAAATTCATCGACATCCACATGATAAGACAACTCCAACTTAATATAATACAATCTTTTATAGTAAACATCATAGCTTCATTTGAAAAAAAAAAGACTTAATCATATCTCAAGCGTTAAAAGAAAATAAAATTAAACGCTTACTACTGAAATTCATTTATAAAAATTCTAATACTAAATAATATAATAATAAGTAATATACTTTAAAACCCTAACTATCTTCTGTATTAAAAATTATACTGAAAACAAAGCCTTCATAGAGTAAATTAAAAATCAAGCCAAACGTGTAACTAGGGGTATTTTTGAGAATTGACCATAAATATGAATGGGTTCTTTGGTACGGTTGGAACCTAAAAGGCAACCCAAACTACACCGTGTAATAGAGAGGAGTCCATACTCACCAAGAGGGAAGGAGAGACGCGACGGGGTAGTACTGGGTGAAGCTCGCAGGCGATCAACTCAGTGGCACGGCACTGAGAGAAAGAGAGAAAGTGATCAGGGAAGGAGGGCACGGAGATGAAGAGAGGTAGTGGGAAGGATCGGGTCCGGCTTACCGAGAGCACATCGGCCCATTAATACTAAAATAGCAAGCCCATTAATAAAAAAAAATCGATATTCGCCAAAATAAAATTTGGATCCTCAATCAATATAAAGAAAATTCTCAAAATCTAACTACGTTTTTCATACGTATTAATCTGAAAAAATAGGAAGTGGCTTGGTGTTGGACCCAGGTGTTACTTGCTTCCACCCTTAAAAGAAAATTTCGTCCTCGAAATTTACTTTACCTGTAACACCCTGTATTTTAGTGTATTTTTATTGTAGGATTATTTTTATTTATTCAAAAATTTATTCTCTTATTTTAAAATTGTTGGATTTTTAGTGGGTTTATTTTATGATTTTTTAATTTTGTGAAAATTATATTTTGAAGTGCTTTCTTATTATTAATTATTGTTATACGTTTAAAATCTCTTTATACTAAATTAATTACTGTGAGATTTAATTATTTTAATTTCACTTTACCATTACGTTTAAATTATTTTATTTAACTTGTGGTTTTGAAATCATTTCCGTTGGATAATTTTTGTGATCCAAGATATGAGGATTGGACCTTATTTCTTTCCCTCCATTTTTCTTCCCTCTCCTTTTCTTTTCTTCTTTCTTTCTTTTTCCTCATTTTTCTCCTTCAGTTTCTCTCCCGCGCGCGACACCCACCCCCCTATCCCTCTCCGTCCGTTTCCTTCATCCACCTAGCCCGCCGCCTCGACATCGCCCAGCCCATTAGCTTCCCCACCAGCTGACGACACTACCCCTTCGATCTCAGCTCCTCTATCGCCGTTGTTAGCCACCACGAGTCTCTCCATGTAGCGGCCACCATTTGCTCTAGCACCGCCGTCGTGCCACCTCCGGCCACCATCTTCTCACCACATCATCCTCGACCTCTTAGCAGCACTTTGGACCCAACCCCAGCTCCGATTCGTCACCGGTGAAGCACTTCCAACTCTATTTCCATTTTGGGTGTTTTTGCACTTCAACCGCCTATTGCGCCGCCACCCACGGCCAACCACCACCACCACTAGCTTCACCGACATCCCTAGGCCCTACCCTATCATTCTTGGGTCTTCGTTTGTCTCTGTTGAAAAGTGGGTATTTGAGACCCACGGCCACAGTGCATTTTGCACTCTTATGTTGCTCAGAGGTCACTTCTTGCAGCTTCGTGATCCTTCAGAAACTGTTATATAGCGCTGTAAGTATTTCTCCAAAGAACTTTCGTGATTTAAATGTATTTTTGCGCTAACTCATTTGGCTGTATTTGGTTGAACATGTCGGACTGAGTCTGAGGAGTATGGGGGTCGGATGGATTGGTGATTTGAGTTGTTTGTGTGATTGATTGAGTTGGTAATTGTTGGTTTGGATATTGTGTTGTTCATGTACATTGCATTTTGCAAGCATGATCATGTTTGTAAAGGAAACTGGGTTTTCGTGTATTGCATTCATGTTCATGTGTTTATGAAAACTGGGTTTTCATGCGAGAATGGATTTTGGGTGCGTGCGTGTCACGACCCCAAGCCGAGATGGGGCATTATCTCGGTGGAGCTCCTCTGGTTACTCGGGAGCGGAATATACTGAGTAACGTCTCCTGGATTGTCGCTGGGCGACAATGGGATCGGACGAGATGGTCTCGTGCCGACTCCGTGGTCCCTCTGCTGGCAGGGACTAGAGGATGTCTGGCCACGTACGCACTGGGTGCGGAACTGGACATCGCTTGTTGCGTAGTGGGTGAGTGGCTACGAACGCGCTGGGCACGGAACTGAGCATCGCTACGAAGCCAGGACATGCGGATGGTCCCTAGGGGAGACCATGGTGCATATGGTAATAATGGATTAATGAACTATTTTCTGGGAAAATAGTGTGTGTTGGATTTCTGTGCAAATCATTTTCTGGGAAAATGTTTTACGGATATTTTGGGCCAAATGCGATTTTGGCGTGTGTTACAAAATAATCATTTTCGGGAAAAATGATGTTTTGACGAAAATGCATATTTCATCATATGCATGCATGTTGGTTGCATTAATGCATTTTTATTCCTGAGGGTTATTTGGGTTATACTTACCTGCGGTACCATTTGTAATAACGCAGATTTTGATGCAGATGAATAGGAGGGTGAGCCTGAGAATCCGGCTCCGCCCAAGGAGTGATCTGGGATCACTTGCTTAGATATTTTATTTTACTCTATTGTATTTTAATTTTGGATGACTGTATAACTACTTTTTAAACCTTATTGATGTTTAGATTGTATTTAAATTCTGGTACTTAGTTGACTAATCAGTTGCGTTGTTTTGTACACCGTTGCATGTACACACACACTGGGCACTTTCATTGGGATGCATGATCGTATTGTCATCATCCTGGCATCTCGATTCCTATGTTTCCTTACATGGGGGTCGGGGGTGCCGCATTACCTGTATCCATGCCTAATTTCATCCTCAATAATTATGTCGAACCTAACATTCCAATATTCTACTTTCCCATGTTTTGCGCCCGGTGCCTTAAATACCTCCTAATCCTCTTGGTATACACTGTCACGCATTTGGTGCCAATCTTCATACATCTTGGGATCTAGTTTAAGCCTAAGATACAAACATCAACAATGGTCCTAAACACATTGTATCTAACTCACATACATCTGAAATTAACTAAACCCATCATTTAACGAATCCATAGAATTACGTCTACTGGAACTAAAATCTCAAATATCATAAAAATCGTTTCTTTAAAAATATGGAAAATCTCAAATTTTGTGGGACGAATTTCATAGGTCCACAAGTGCTAAAACCTTACATATCATCAAAAATTCATATCCTGGAACCCGAAAAATTCTACGACCTTTAATCTCATACGAATCACTTTTAAATTATGTAGCTTCTCTAAACCTCAAATTTCTAAAAACTCAATCTATAAAATATGCAGGGTCTCAAACCTTAAATTTCAACATATCATCTCTTAGCCCTCAAATTTCTATACCTCCAATCTGAATTAACTTCCTAGCCTATAGATATTCAAAACCTCATATATTATAGTCTGCAAAACCTCAAACCTAGCTTTCGATTAAGCTTATGTATACCTTCAAAATCTAAACTTTAAATCTTATATAAATCATTTGTTAAAGTTTACGGAATAAGCCCTAAAACCTCAAATGGCATAAAAATTCATTTCTTAAAATCTATCACTCTAAAACCTCAAATTTCGTAGGCAACCTATCTGGAAATGCTCAAATCAAATATCTTAAAAATCAAACACCTTATTATAGTATGCAGAATCTCAAACCTGTCTCTGATACCAACTGTAATGCCCTAATGGAAAGGTCAAACCATGACCTATACTCCAAAAAAACTAGCCAATGATACAATTGGAGCCCCATTGAAACCTTATAAAGAGCAAGAATTTCTCCTTCCAACGAATGTGAGATCTCATACACCACCTACCCTTATCCTTATCATATGGGGTATCATAGAAATGTATTAGTATCAAAACATTATGTTCCTGTGTTTCAACTGGAACGGCACTGAAATGAAATCCAATACTTTGATATTTATATATGTTGGGCTAACTTGATATGGCGAGACTTTTCCATAGCTACGCTTCTCTGTGCCTAGCTAATGTTACCTTCTCTGGCACGATTTGGTCGTTAATGGCATCTATCCGACATGGATATCTCGATTGAACATATCTTCATAGACTTGAATCTCATTGTGATACGTTAAGTTTCCATGTCGTTGAGCCCTTGTAGGGACATTTATCCCTTGTGGAAGGATCCCAACATTAATTCCATTAGGCTTTTGTAGCCTATGTATTAAGACTAATGATACATGTACAATCCTTTTTATAACCCTTTATACAACCATGTTTTAAAATGAGGCTATTTACATAAAGTTATATTACTTTTATAAGTTACTTTACAAAAATGTTCCTCATTTAAACATAATTGTATAAAAAGTTGTAAAAAAAGATTATATATCTATCATTTTATCCATCGTGCAAGAAAATTTTTTTCAACAAAAGTTTGACCTTTTGTGATGAATTTTTGGTAGAAAGAAAAAAAAAAGGACTTGTTGTAATGCTGAGCATAGGGTGAGCACCGACTTAGTTGGAGTCAAATTCCCCTAAATTTGACTATGACTTCGACTTTGTCAGAGTTCAAATTCTAACTCCGAATTGTGTTGGCTTCGATCCGACTCTGACTCCGACTCCGATTCTGAGTTTTTGGAGCTGAGTCTGATTTAGGCTTTCAACTTTTGGGCTTTGTTTATAGCTTCATATTTAGCCCTTTTAAAAAAATAATTTTTTGTTGGCTTTCAAATTTCAATTTTTATAAAAGATTAAAACTAAAACTAAATCATTCAATGTTAATTTACTTATATACTAATATCTAACTTATTTTTATACTATACTTATACTATAGTTTATACATTCTTTCACTAAAGATTTTGATCTGCATAAGGAACCTTCTTTAGTTCCTCAATGGATTTTTCTTCCAGGTTTCCTTCTTCATATGTATCGGACAGATTGCTTACAGATATTTGCGACAAGGTTCGGATAGTTTTTAGGAACCGAAAATGTGACTCTACGTAGGACCAGGGCTATAGGGGCTTGTATCTGCTTGGAGGTGGATTTATTGGAGGAACCAATACAGGGCTTCTCGATTGTAGCAGCTTCAAAAAAAATTTTGCAAGAGGTAAGATATGAGAAGTCGAGGTTCTACTATGGGAACTGCAATAGGCAAAGGCACTTGGCAGTGGTGTGTCGCGTAGGAGGGTGGACACAAAGCAAGGGTAAGGAAGAAGGGCTCCATGAAAGAGTCTTGCCTCGTAAGGAAATTTGGCATGGAAAGGCCAAAGACACTTAGAAGGAGGATGGAAAAGGGCAAGCAGGGTAAGTACGTCGGTGGTTTGTTTTTATGGAAAAAAGAACGGAGAGGCTGTGATGGTGATTAATACTATGCTGAAAGAGGATACAGTGGAAAGGGAGTAGGAGGTTTCGGTGGGAAAGGAGAACAATGATGTTGGCAATGGAAAACAGGTTGAAGGGTCTGGTGATGGCTTGAAGTCGCTCGATGGTGCTTCTAGCTGGAATGGGGGTAGTGAGGAACTATATGGGGATGGTTAAAAGGGGGCTATTGTGACTTTACAAGCTATCTTACCTTCGGACTCTGTTTGTTCATTACAGGCTGAGGTTGGCAATGGGGCATTGTTAAGAGTCGATCAGAATTAGGGTAGTGGGATGGAGGAGCATGGCTATATGGGTGGTATTGTTGTTGTCACGGAAGTGCTAGAGTTGGAAAGTCGATGGCTAGGAATTACTCATGAGGGTGAGGCAGGTGAGGAAGGTCCCATATTCTCAGATAGGGAAAAGGAAGATGAGCTGCGAGATTTGTCAGAGGAGAAGGAGTATGAGTCGGATAAAGGGGCTCGTAGTTCTCTATGAAAATAGAGACAAGTGGATCAACAGGTGAGACAATCCCAGTGGGTGATATCCTGCTCGGCTAAACTAAATTTATGAATCATACCATTCTGGCATGGAACATGCATGGGATAGTCACGTCGATGAGTCAGTTAAGGAGTTTGGTGAAGAAATATAATGTACAGATTATCGCTATTTCGGAACCTTTTCAAAGTGAAGAGCGTTTGCCTCGTTTAGCAAGTTTGGTGGGTTTGTCGAATTTTTACGCTAGTGAAGCGATGGTTGGTAAAAATGGCTGATGTGGAGTGATGCGCTCACGTTTGAGATGGTAATTATGTCAGAGTAGAGTTTGACTGGGAAATGTTAGCGTATTTTATTTATGCAAAGTGTCAGCAACAAGAAATTGAATATGATGCAGGAGAATTCATATCCATGGCTAGTGGTGGAGGATTTTAATATTATTAAAGAGGATGGGCAGCATATTACTGGTAATCCGAGAACTTTGGCAGCTATGGAGGATTTCAAAAGATGTTTGGATAATTGTGGTCTAGTGGATCTGACATTCTCGGGTAGTCGCATGTCATGGTGCATTGAGGAGTTGGGTGTGACTTGATAGAGCTGTTATAAACAATGTATTCTTGAGAGAGTACCCGTCGGCTGGCTTAAAGTATCTTAAAAGGAAACGTTTGGATCATAGCCCCATGATTGTCACCCTCTAGATAAAATTTGAGTGCTATGGTCCAAAGCTATTTCGGTTTCAAAACATGTGGGGTTCCCATGAGTCCTTCAAAGCTGGTGTGGAAAAGGTGTGGACTAAGGGGGTTCTTGGGTCAGGTTTAGTGAAGTTGGTTGCTAAACTCAAGTGTACAAAGATTGCACTTTGCAACTGGGACCTTCAAGTGTTTGGGAGAGTGGATCTCATTATTAAAAATCTGGAGGAGAGAGTTCTATCACTAGAAGCTCAACTGCAAGAGGCGCATCAAGTGGAGGTGGAAGTAGAGTATTTGATGGCAAAAGTAGAGTTGTAGGAATGGGAGAATAGAGAAGAACTCAGGTTGACTCAACAGGCCAAGAAAAAATGGCTTCTCGAAAGGGATCAAAATACAAATTTTTTTCATGCGTGTGTTAATCAAAGGTGCAAGAATACATTCTTTTCATCCATGAAGTTGGCAAATGGAGAGTCAGCAAAAGTAGTTCATGAAACTGTTATTAATTACATTAAGTCTTTTTTCACAGGTTTGGGAGCAGGAGTGCAACCGGATCTTACTTCCTTGATTTCCAAGGTTGTCTCTGAGGAGGAAAATAACTTGCTCTGCAGTGAGCCCACTGAAGCTGAGATGAAGGATGCTCTACTTTTCATTCCATCACAAAGCAGCCTCGATTTTGATGGTTTCGGCTCAACTTTTTATATTTCTTGTTGGGACATAGTAAAAAAGGATGTGTTGGAAGCTGCTTTGGATTTTTTTCAGGGCCATCTGCTCCCCCAGCTTTTATTCTGTGTCATATATAGTACCAATTCCTAAAGTGTAGGATCCTCAAGGCTTTGACAATTTTAGACCCATAAGCCTTTGCTGTGTCACGCATAAAAGTTTCTCCAAAATTTTGGTAGCCCGCTTAAAAGGTTTGTTGCATAAAATGGTCTCCCAAGAGCAAAGGGCTTTCATTCCGGGCCATAGCATTTTTGAAAACATACCGCTAGCACAAGAGATCCTATGAGGGGCTTAAGGCAGGGGGATCTCTTTCACCGTATTTATTTATTGTAATGGAAGAGGTATTGTCCAAGTTGATTAAGAAGAGGTTCGAAGAAGGTAACATTGGCGCATTTTATCATCCTCGTGGGGCACCTTTGGTGTAACACCCCGCTCATTCCTTCTAACGTATGTTCTTTCTTTCTTTCGCAAGGCTCCTTCTTTCTGACATAAGTAAACTCCGACGGCAGAAATTATGCAACAGTCTACCCTTCTCCCTTGCAACTACGAGCCTCGTTATACGTGCCAAACCTAGATGGTGTGTTTTAAAGATATTATGTGATTCCTAAAGTACGCCTAGTGTTTTAAATGTACTAGAAATATTTATATGGAGTATTTTCAGTACTATTGAACTAAGCTTGATTTTAAACAAGACAATTATAATATCTTTGAAGAGCTCCAAAAATATTATAATTGTTAGAAATCATTTTAATATCAATATTAAAAGGATTTCAATTATTTAAAATATTATGAGATTTAAATTATATTGAAAAATCTAATTAATTAAATGATTTTATTATCTTAAATATACTAAATAAGACTTCATCATTTTATTAATGATGAAGGAATATTATTTTATAAACTAAAGTTTAGTTTAAA
This sequence comes from Juglans regia, assembly GCF_001411555.2. Taxonomy (NCBI): domain Eukaryota; kingdom Viridiplantae; phylum Streptophyta; class Magnoliopsida; order Fagales; family Juglandaceae; genus Juglans; species Juglans regia. The sequence continues at coordinate 20,245,993 of NC_049904.1, forward strand.
TAATATTCTACCTTAATTCCTCTATGTGTTTTTAATTAAGTTAATGTTTATGCATTTTCAAATCAGTAATTTAATCCCCCACCGCTAGATCGTTTTGTAAATCCCAAGACGAAGGGTCTGGGTTAGATACCCAAACCCCTCTTCCTTCTCCCTCACTTTTCCCCCGGCTCTCTCTCCTCCCTCTCCTTCAGCGTACGTCGTACGCAGCTCCCCCCCATGCCGCCCCTTCCACCGACCCCACCTCACTCCGGCGAGTCCCACCACACCGGTCTCCCTCTCTCACGCTCTATCTTCCTCTCTCTCGGCAGTGCATAGCCCGAATGGGCTTGATGTTGTTGCTCCATTGTTCGCCATCCTCCAGCACCACCACCTCCATGGTAGCTCCTCCTCCCACCGGCCATCACCTTCCAGCGAGCTCGACCCCCTCCATGCAGCCACCTTCTCCACTTGCACATACACAGCCTTACCCATGCACGGGTTCACTGTGCAGGTCCCTAGCACCGCCGTGCGCGACCACCTTGGCCACCAGACACCACCACAAGCTCCTCTTGGTCTCCCCCTTCCTCCTCCCTTGGACTCACGACCGGTAGCCTTCCCTAGATCCACCGCATGGGTTTCTCACCCTCCACCATTGTACGCCACCACCCGCGGCGTGTGAGCGCCATCTCCAACCTCCTCCACCCACCACCAAACCATCTCAACCACACATGGCCCCGATTTGCCACCTATGCTCCCTCTCTCTCACTCTCTCACGGAATCTCTCCCTCTCACACATGGCCAATTTCCCCTCCACCACCGTGGACTGCCTTGCCACCACGGCTCCACCAGCAACCTCCCTTGACCTCCCTTGGTCTAACCCTAAGCGCGAACCACCACTTTATGTGGTGGGCAGCCACTATGCACAATGGACAGTCACTGCGCGTGACTGACCACCATTGCACAAGGCCAGATCTGCCATGCTATGCTCCTTGCCACCGTCACAAAGCCACCATGAGCCCTTCCAAGACCACACTTAGCTATCCAAACGCCCAAATAGCCACCGTATGTCAGTTAGCCGCCACGTACGACTCTTCCGACGTCATCAGCTCTGACGATCAGCAGGCAATGCATGGGTTTTCCCGTCGATGGTATAACTCTCTATCCCTCGTTATTTATGTTAGATGTTAATTAGTTGATTAGGTTGTGAACTGTGTTGTTAGTATTTGTAGAGTTTGCTGTGTAGTATAGAGATGTGAAGTGTTGTGTATGTGAAGTGTTAGGTATATCTATGTAGTGTGTTGTGTAGTGTTGTGGACTGTGCTATAATGGTGGCATGACGTCATGTGGATTGGGAAGAGAGTGTGTACTCTCATGGCTTAGTATGGGATAAGGAGAGTATATGTAAAATATACCCTCCTGGCGTATTGTGGAATGGGAAGAGTACACGTTGAGGGTACTCTGTGTGGTGTAGTTTGTATGAAGGGAGTACACACGGAGTGTACTCCATGTGATAGAGTGATGCATCATATGGCGTGTACGCCATAGTGGTGATGTGGCATAGTGTGAGAAGGAGTATACATGGAGTGTACTCCACAAGGCAGCGACACTCTGCGTGGCCTGTCGCAGAAATAAGGATGGTTGTGTGATTGATGGGCGTGGAACGTGATGAGTAGTGTCGGGAACTGTGGAATAATATCCCGAAGTAGTTGTGGTGTGGCCTGTAGTCTGAGGTGATAGGTGTCACCGTAATTGACTTATGGCTGGGAGTATGGGTGAAGTAGCAGAACGAGTGTAAGAGTGCGCAACGAAAGCATGACTGGGGAATGTCACGAAGTGACATGGTTACCAGCAGTCGTGCTTATGACGGGTGAGGAGTTAGCATAGGCATGGCGCAACGGGATCATGACGAGATGTCATGATGTGTTAGGAGTGCGTGAGGAATCATACTCGTGATGAGTTAGAAGTTGGCGTAAGAATGGCATAGTGGGATGTCAAGTGATGTGGCAAGGTCACGGTCTAGCTTGGTAGTAGTCTCGAGCTATATGACGTGACATAAGGTGTGGTTGTGAAAGGAGTCTTGTCGTGTTAAGTGTCGGGATTAATTGTCAAAAGGAACGGGTAGCATGAAGAGTCATGCTAGCCGGGTTAAGAGAAGGTTGGTATCGGAGTATGGTGCTTGTTTACACAAGCAGGTGATCAACGTGTTATATGTTGATCTTAGGGGTAAGGTACATGTGTAACCTGGTGAGACACATGTGCCGAACGGATTCACCATATGTAATGGGTAATCCGTCCTAAGCATAGTTTCGCGGTGTTTAAGATGCATGGAGGCAGTGACTGGTGTATTGTCTAGGATTGGGATGTGTGACTTAGTCAGTCTGAGTCATGCATCGAGATGAGTTCAATAAGGAGAGTAAGACGAAAGTTTTAGTGTCATAACCCTAAGGCGAATCATGGGTTTGCTTTAGTGGATGAGAACTTGAAGTAGAACGTCGAGTTTGGAAGAGATAGTGACTGTAAGTGATCTCCGAAGGTTTTAGCATAGTAAAGGGCACATAAGTGCATAGGATAGAAAGAGAGTGTTCCAATTGAAGAGTAGCTCTATTTCTAGTTTAAGTTGCTTATGCATTAGATAGAGAATGACATTAGGCTATGTGTATGCATGTAGGTTGACATTTGACATGCACATGAATGGACTACATGATATGAAAGTAGCATGGAATCCAGGTAAGTATTGCGTTCATACTCTTCTAGAGTTACGACGCATTACTAAAGGACATGAAAGACGTTTTACGAAAGAAAATGCTAAGTGTTCAAAAGTATAAGTATCTATTGCCCCTCCTCGGCAGCCCCTGTTTACGCACCCAAAGTATTAATTGTACGCATGTGAATGGATGACTATACGCTGTATCTATTGTATTTATTTTACAAAGAAAAGAAAAGAAACACCGAGGCTTGTGCCTCGAGCTTTAAACCGATGCTTTAAACGACGCAAAGAAAGTGTTTTGAAATGGTCCCTATGAACTAATGTTAAAATGTCCCTACGAACTAATGCTTTTATGGATGCTACGAACTGATGCTTTTATGAATGCCATGAGGTGATGCTTATGGATGCCATGAAAGATGATGTTTAAGCCCATGCTTTTAAATGACGTTTTCCATGAATGAACTGTTAAATGAAAAAGGCTGAAAATGAAAAGACTGAATTGAAAGATTTGACTGAATGAAAGGACTGAACGTTTATTGTATGAAAATACGTAACGGCCATATGAATGAATGAAAAGGGTACCAATGAATGGGCAGATTGCAATGTCGGGTAAGTAGTACTGGTAGTGCACCTAATGTTGCCCCCCATGAAAGGGATTCCCAACCCGTGGCCACGGGCAGAGTCCGGGTCCAAAGGAAGACTTCTAACCCCAACACACGGGGCGTAACAGTGTGTACCGGCCAATGAAAGTGATTAGAAATAATGTATGAATGCATGAATGCACAAACTCTTTAAGAAATGAAGGCACTAACGGGAGAAACGTTTATAAAAAGAAAGCCCATTTTTAAAGAAAAACTCCGTCTAGTGATATTTTCAAATGAACGCACGTTTGCATGTATGCATGTATGTATAGTATGTATTAATGATGAATGCAGGAATGAAAACCTATGTTATTATATTTTAACTATATGAAGTAATGCTTACGAGTCATCGACTCATTTTAGTTTGATGCATGCCCCTCCCCCCACAGGGACTGAATGGTCAGGACAGACACGACCCATGGGGAAGAGCACGGAAGTTTAGGCATGAGATTTTAAATGTATGAGGCCTTTTTATTGTAAGATTAATGTTTTCCGCTGTAAACCTCTTTTATTCTAAAAGCACATTTTATTTTATAATGTAGAGTCTTGCACCCTAGGTATGCAAGTAAAAAGTTTTAAATCAAATGGTAATTCCCGTCGTCCTTTCTAAAATCATTTTATAAAAAGTCCCACCATAAGGATGGGCGTTACATTTGGTGTCCCATTTGCTTTACTCTGATGATTTGTTGATCTTTTCTAGTGGAGGAAAAAGGTCGATGAAGATGCTATTGATGACATTGCAAACTTATGAGCAGTGGTCGGGTTAGTTAATCAATAAAGAAAAGTCTACCCTCTTTCTTTCCAAGGAAATTTTATTTCGCCGAAGAGTAAGTCTTGTGCGATCGACGGGATTCAGTGAAGGTTCATTTCTGGTGACTTATTTGGGGGTTCTGCTAGTCTCAGGGTTATTTACAGCTCGTACGTTAGAGCCTCTGGTTGGCAAAGTGAGGAAGAAAGTGGTGTGTTGGAAGGTAAAGAGCACATTGCACTATGTGAAAAAAAGTATTCAGACTCGAGGTTTTGGAAGGAATTTTGGAGGTCCTTCCTGAAGTGATGACTAATATGAAGGTATGTATTAGGGAGGGCAAAGAATCTTTTTGGTTTGACAAGTGGTTGGTGAATGGTCCTTTTTGTGAATCAATGGCAATTTTGGAGAATCCAAGACTCAAGTTAAAGAGTGTTGGATAGATGGGGAATGGGATGTAGACTTGCTACATGATCTAGTTGGTCCTATTAAATCTACTGAAATCATTAATGAGGTGGGAGGGTATATGCGTGGCTTGGATAGACTGGGTTTTCCTTCTTTTAGAGGCTAACTGTTCGATGTATTGTCTGCTAGAGTGGTCATGTTATGTTTTGCATGTTATTAGTTTCGGCAGTTTGTTTTGTTAGGGATTCTGTATTGTTGAAGGTTATTTTGAATAAAATGTCGTAACTTGTTTTAAAAAAAAAAATCAGTTTTAAATAAATGATACTTTTGTAAAATGGTTGCAGAAATATCTTTATTTTACACAAGGGTGGTTCTACGGATGGAACCTATCGATTAGTGCATTATTTTTTTTCTTAAACATTAAATTTCTTTTTTTAATGTTTAAGAAAAACAATCAATTTAATATATTTTTTAATGTTTAAGGAAATAAAAAAATTAAAATGCATCCATCGTGCAAATGCTGATCTGGAGACCATCGGTATCTACCTAAGATTTTTCTTTACACAAATTTCACTTATTTAAAAAGGAGTGGAAAATTTAGAGTGAAAAGCTGCTACAGATTTTTTATGTTACAATTACAGGGCTATAGAGGGGAGTGTTCTAATGACAGGTAACAACAATCTTTGTGGAAGGCTTTGTGGAAAATGCGAGTTCCTAATAAGATAAAGGTCTTTGCTTGGAGGGCATGCAAGGAGATTCTCCCTTCCCAACAAAACCTTCTTAAAAAGCATGTTAATATCGAAGGAGCCTGCTGTTTTTGCAAACAACATACTAAAGATATAGCCCATGCTTTATTATACTGCCCTGACATTCATTCAAGCTGGTTTCCATATATTCCTCTCATTCAACTGCAAGGAGTACACTTACCAATGTTGCAAGTAGCTTTGGAGGTTCTAAAGCAGAGACAGGAGAGTGAACTAGCCTCTTTCTTTGCTATTGCTTGAGGATTTTGGTGGAGAAGAAATCAAATGGTTCATGAGCAGAAAAATATTGCAGTCCAACAGGTCATTGATCATTGCTTTGTCTGTTATAAAAGCTTATAATGATCTGAAACATATGCCCAAGGGTAAAGCTCGAGAGTATTATGATTGGAAGCCCCTACCAACATGTTGGTTGAAACTAAATGTGGATGGCGCTGTTTTTGGTGAACTTCATAAGGCAGGGGTGGGCGTGGTGCTCAGAGATGAAGCTGGTAAGGTGATTTTGGCAGCAAGCAAGGTTGAATTTGAAGTGAATAATACTGAAGCTATTGAAATGCTGGCTATTTTCCGTGCTTTACAGTTGTGTACTAGTATGGGGATCCATAGATTGATTATGGAATCAGATTGCTTGATGGATATCCAAGTGCTCAACAATGAACTTGTTTCTGATGCAATGTTAACTCCATTTGTGAGTGAAATAAGAAAGGTGTTAAGAGTGTTTGTGGAGTGCAAATTTCAACATGTCTATAGAGAAGGTAATCAGGTTGCTCATATTCTTGCCCGATATGCTTGGAACGTTGAGAATATCTCAATATGGAATGAGTGTTATCCATAATTTATTTCTCAGGCTGTTTGGCTTGATTAATGTCTGTAAACTCCTTTGATTAATGAAATTTCAGTTTTTCTATTAAAAAAAAAAAAAAAAACAAGAAAAGAAAAAGAAAGAAGGAGTTATAAAAGAGTTGTGCCTCTACCACTTTTCAAATAATAAAAGACAATCCAAATCTTAACCAATTGATTCCCTAGCTAATAAATGAATGTTACTTTGTCCCTAAATATGAATGTGCACTACAACAATTTTGAGCTTTTGGGACAATTTTTCTTTAGAACGAAATTAAAATCGTCCCAAATTGTAAGATTTAAGGATGAAATCAAAATTTCATCCCAAAAAATTTCTGAAACATGCTTCCCGTTCAAACACTATACTTAGGGACGATAACTTTCGTGGCTAGTGAAATAATCATTCGTGATTGAGGGGAAAATTGGTGGTAATTCGCGGGAAAGTAATTTGCCGTTTGAACGTCCATTATAATCGTTCGAATGTGTAAATCACCAATTTCAAACGGTCATTTAATATTCGAACGGTGACTCTAATTTAATAAAAACAATTAATCAATTAAAGAATTAATAATAGTAATCAACAATTAATTTATAAAAGAAAGACATAATGCATAATTAATTAAACTTTGAAAACATCAAATATTGTCCATACCAAAAATAAAACAAAATACAAAATGTAAGATATAACATACTATATCCCCAACTCTTTGAGGACATCCTCGATTGAATCTACTTTTGATTCTTTCTGTGTCAATCGAGCATATATCGTCTCCTAAGTCCGAGACACGCGATCAATGGCACCAATGAACTCTGTACTTAAGCCTCCGACGGCAATTTGGATCTCTGTATGCACTATATCAGCAATTTGATCAGCAGTAAGAGTGCGTGATGCCTTGGGCTGCGTGGATGTATGACTGGCCGATACTCCATGATCAGTCGGGTGTGCATCTCTAGTCTGAGTATCAACCGGCTCTATAGTATGAGCACGAAGACAAAGTCTCAAGTGCTCTGTGCTTGTTGACAGGGTGGAGGCGTTGATCGGTCCAATCGGCTCCTGAATACGCTCAGGAACATTACGTAAGACCCCAACCAACAATAGGAATCGTGTGATCAGGAGGCCGAATGGCAAAATATCCGTCGTAACGTATGAAACCTCTAATCGAATATATAACTCACTAGGTCGATAGGCATTATACAAGTGACACGTATCATAAATCTCGCCCTATCCATGCCAACCTTTGTCTTGTGTTGCCGAGGGTCAATGTTGTGGGCAATAATTAAGTTCAGAATCTTGAAAAATTCTTAATAATGAACCTATTTGATGCTCTTCATCCCATTATAAGGAGGAGCATCTGGACTAACAACCAACTGCCTCACCTCTGCATCCGAGAGGCCATCCAGTCCATCAGGATCAGTGCTCTTGTCCTCAGCTGTCTCCTAACCAGCTGTAGACTCCTTAGGCACCACGTTTGTATATGTAGTCTCTAAACATGCAATACTAATAAAATTAACAAGTATGTCTGCTGAGAATGAGATTGAAATACCTCGTATGCTGATAATATATTTACTTTCAACATCCAGACTGGAGGCACCAAGCCCTCTATAGAAGTCGGTGATAAGATCAATATATGCCACGAATTGGAATGCCTCATCCTTGTGGTCCAAAATTGGTGACCAACTGCACTCCATGAATACAGATGTCAAGGAGCGGCCCTCGAAGAGAAGATCTTGCAAATCATCGATCTTCACTTGACTCTCCAATAAAACTTTACGGCCTAACATCATATCGACCGTACTACTAGAAGAACCTTGTTCCCCTGGTCTGGCATGCTTTGACCTCCCCCTAGAAAACATTTAATGTGGAATTTAAATAATAAAATCAAAAGGATTAGTTACAAAATATAATATACAAAACAATCATAAAATTATATAATTAATGAAAAAATATAAATCTGCTTTCTGTGTTCAACCGTTTGAACGCTACAAACAGCATTCGAAAGGTCTTTATTTGGGTTATAGACGTTCGAACGGTATTGTATATAAATAGTTGAACGGTTGAGATACCGTTCCCAAGAAAGTCTTTTGGGTTCTACTCGTTTGACCGGCATCAATCTGTTTGAACTGTAATGTGTATAGGCAGTTGAACGGTTGAGACACCATTCCCAAGAAAGTCTTTTTGGTTCTAATTATTCAAATGGTATACAACCGTTCAAACGGTGTTGTATATAGGCAGTCGAACGGTTGAGACATTGTTCCCAATAAAGTATTTTCGATTCTTACCGTTCGAACGTGATAGAAAAAGTTCAAACGGTAACTTGATCGAGCTCAGCAATGGCTAAGTCGAACTCAATAGCCATTGAAATGAAAGAAGCCATGATTCCTTTCATTTCTTCAACAAAATAACACACACGCAAGGCTAAAATGTCCATAAAACCATTTTGGGCTTGTGTTTTGCAGCCCTAGAGTACTATATCTAAACTTAGAATAAGTTTTATATAAATTCTAAATAATAATGAAAAATAACAACAAAAATACAAAATAAAAAATGTACCTCTTTGATCGTAGTACTGTTCGTCGACAGTGGCGGTGATACGATAGTGATACGTCAGTGAAATGGCGTCGATACGACTATCGTTCGAAGGTCTTTAATGTTTGAACGGAAATGAGGTCGTTCACGGTGTTGGGTCCCTCTATTAAGGCTGTCAATATGTTGCTCGAGCTATTTAAAGAGACACTTCCATCAGACAATATTTTACCCCGCAAGTTCTATGAAGGAAAATAGTTGAAAAGAGGACTCGGGCTTGATTAGAATGTAATACATGCGTGTAAGAATGATTGTGTTTTATTTTGATGAGAGAATGAGCACTTGAATGAGTGTCCCATTTGCCATGAATCAAGATGGACAACTGAGAAGCAGAATGTTCCGCGGAAGGTCGTATGTCACTTTCTATTGATACTTAGATTACAACAATTATTTATGTCACGTTTAATGGCTATGGACATGACATGACACTCATCGTCTAGAGTCAAGAATGATAATATTTTGTCACATCCTGGGGACTCTCAAGTTTGGAAGGAATTTGACCTAGAACACCCATGGTTTGCTGAAAAATCTCGTAATGTTCGACTTGGGTTAGAAACAGATGGATTTAATCTGTTTGGAAAAATGAGTACTAGTCATAGTATTTGGCCAGTTACACTTATGCCATACAATCTACCACCATGGAAGTGTATGAAAGATCCATATTTCATGATGAGTTTACTCATTCCAGGTCCGAGATCATCGGGAAATAATATAGACATACACTTACAGCCACTAATTACAGAATTGAAAGATTTGTGGGAGAATGAGGTTTTAACATTTGATTCATCAACATGCAAGTTGTTCACTTTGCATGATGCGGTGTTATGGACAATAAATGATTTTCCTGCTTATGGAAACTTGTAAGGTTAGAGCACTAAAGGAAAAATGGCATGTCCAACTTGAAACAAACATACCCAATCTGAATGGCTTACGTATGGGTGAAAACTATGTTTCATGGATCATCGTCAATTTTTACCTGGTGGTCATGAATAGCGTGGAAACGATAGGATGTTTTATCACATTGTTGAATGGGGGCACCCTCCACCATTCTTGTCTGGCGAAAATGTTATTGCACAGCTTGTGGATGTCGGACGTAATGATTTTGGCAAAAAACAATGGAAAAGAAAACGAGGTGCAAATGAGTTGAATTGGACAAAGTAGAGTATATTTTTCGAACTCCCCTACTATATGCACTTGCGCGTGGACCCTCGAGACGCGTTGCTCGATATTCTACATGTATTTCTCGAGGAAGTAAGTATCACACAATTGATCGAGAACATAGAAAAATACAAAATAGTGGTATCCTTGTCGAATGGAGTCATGATGGAGATAACGTTGATTTCTATGGAGTTATCATTGATATAATAGGAATGAGATATGTGAAAGAGCTTGTGGTTTATATATTTAAGTGTGATTGGTGGGATTTAAACAATCCTGGAAGGGGAAAACGCCACGATGATTATTTTCTGAGTATTAATATATCAAAAAAAGGGTATGAAGATGATCTTTTTATTTTTGCTTCCCAAATATCTCAAATATTATATTTAAACGATTCTAAGTTAGGAAATCACTAACAAGTAGTACAAGAGTTTTCTCCTAGAAATATATATGACGTTATCCTTGAGGCGGAGGGACAAGATGAAGAAGATGGTGATCCCTCTACTCAAGAAGCGTACCAAGATAGTCAACCTGCCTTTAACTTATTTGTGGATTTGAGCCAGTATGAGATGATCCCATTACATAGGAAAGATATTGATGCTGAAATAGTTGATGCGACAGTTGATCAAAGTGTTGAGTCATCTGAAGTATTTACAGATGATGAGAGCAAATCTACAGATTGATCAGTTTTGTATTTACATTATACAGTATCTTGCAATTATGCCACCAAAGAAGAAGGAAGTTTGCATCCCATCTCCGCCTATTCCTAGCTCTCCATCTGACTCGCCATTAGAGACTGACTATATGGAACAAGGTAAATAGTTAATACTCATTTTTTCAATTAAGATAATTGATATTTAATACAAGGTAAATAACTAAATATTGTTTTATAGAGATAACAGTATAATCTCATCACGGACGAGACATTACTAGAGGCGTGACGTTGGAAAAATATCGTAAAATAGATAAGATTAAGGTTAACATCCTGATGAATATACCGGAAGCGAGGGACAATAAGTAGCTTGGCTTGCATCACATGTGGGTGCTCTTACATGAACTTATGCACTTTTGCCTACAAGTTCATAGCATAAAGTCCCGCAAGATGTGAAATAGCTTATAAAGAAGCATTATTTGGTATGTAATATTTAAATAATAAATTTATATTGATATTATTTAATACTCTAAATGATAATATCTTTGTGTATATACTTTTTCAAGGATACCTTTGAACTAAATTTTGGTCGGAGAGAGGAACATAAGATTGTCGATGAGCTGATGTGTAATGCATTCCGAAAGCATAAAGAGGGGTATTATGACCATTCCAAGAAGTACGAGAACAAGGAAGATGCATGCTAGAATCCTTTTCAAGATGTCCATCATATAAGATAATTTAAATGAATTATTTATGTGTCATATTTATAATTTTCACTTACTAGTTTTTACAACTTCTATGAAGGAGAAAAGTTCTATAAATAAAACAAATACAACGAAGTTGAAGATTCATCGTCATGTAGGCTTAAGATCTTTCACCTCTCTCTGAAATTGGTAATGTACTTTTTTTTTTTTTTTTAATTTTGTCTAGTTTTTTTCTTTTGGAGGTACTAATTTTAATATTGACTTTTTCTCTTAACAATGTCTTTTGTAGCAAGAGTCAAACACCAATTATGATCTGACAAAATTAAATGCTACATCACACACTAATAGTAATGGAGAGGACTCATCCTTATGCTCAAGAGAATTATGGAAGTATTATAATTTGTTATAATTAAACATATTTAAATTATTGTTTCAATATTAATTTTTTATATTGTGTGTAGGATAAAATGGTTATCTTCCGTGTTGAAGCTGCATCAGATCAGAATTTATCAACAAGTGATGTTGAAATCTTTACATAAGTTAAGGGTCAATGTTCAGGATATTTGAGGGGTTTGGGTCACTGTGTAAAGCTTTCAGGCTGTTCATCAATGTCCAGTACTACTGCCATTGCGTTAGAGAATGCAAATTTTAGGATCGAAGAATTGATTGCAAAACAACATGAGTTAGAGGTTCAATTAACGAAACAAGCAGGCATGAAGATGCACATAAAACAGCAAGAAGATCAACAAAGAGAGATGCAACTACAAATGCAAATGCTTATGCAACAATTCAGGCCTCCAAGCAATTGATTTTCGTGTTTTGCATAAATTTTAGGATTTATAAAATTATGTACTGATAACAATATTAGTATTATTACTATTTTATTTATTTAGTTCTGACTTATTATATTAGTTTTATTTATATTAAACAATTTGTAATGTATTTTTGAAATATAAATATCTATTTGGTTTTAAATTAGTATACTCCATAAAAATACTAACCGTTCAAACATTACAAGTTAGAGTTCGAAAGGTAGATCACAAACGTTGCGAACCGTTCGAACATGTTCGAACGGCTTATTCAATTATAAAAATTAATATAATTAACGTTCGATCATCAATTTTTTTTGTTCGAACGTTTTTTCATATATATTTGGTCGAACGGACTGGTATCGATCGACCATCAATGAAGTAACCATTTGAATAGACATATTGTTCGAACGGTTTTTTGGCCATTCGAATGACTTCCTGAGACGAAATTTAATCATCCCAGAATAAAAATTCCGTTCGAATGTGATCAAACGGTCGAACAAAATTTTGTCCCAAAAGATATTTTTTGGGACGAGATTGTGATTTTCGTCTCAAAATACCTTTTGGGACAGTTATATTGGGATGAACTTGAGAAGTTTTATTTTCGTCCCAAAAAATATTTTGGGATGAAAATCCAGTGTTTTGGGATGAAACTTTTTGTCCCAAAAGACCTTATTGATTGTAGTGACGCGTTTAGTTAAGTATATTTTGCAAAGGAATTTTCTATCAATATATGAGAAGCCAAATTAGAATCCAACATGATTCATATATATATATATACATATATAGCGAGAGAGAGATACGTACCATATCATGTTAAGTAAATTTAATATAAATTATTTAATTATGTATTATTAAAATTTATAGCAGGAATATTCTGTCTCTCCCACTTGATAAAACTATTAAATCAAGCAAAAATTTGAAGTATTTTTGTCCTTATAAATTCAATAGTCAATATATACAAACGACCCATATATATATATATATATATATTTCAAATGAAAACTTAGTACTTCAACGCAAGAAATTTCAGTCATAGAATCCCCGGAATTCTACAACCCTAATAATATCCAGCTATCCAATATTATTCTACCGCTACGATATAGTTCATCATGTTCCCATTGCTTTCATGGAGAACGATCATGCATGCTTTCAGGGCCGATATATAGCTCTTGGAACAATTATGATTCATGCTACGTCTTCATCAATGGATTGGGACACTGGCCAGGAGGCACGAATCTTCTTGTTTCGTCTTTAATGCACGTTAATTTACTGATCCATAGAAGACCTTGACTTTACAAATTTATAAGGTACGTACAGCTTGAAGATCAATTTCATTTTGTGAAAATTCATTAATTTAAATTTCATGCATGTCATTATAAATGCATGTCTCGATCGAGTACACAATAATGTTCACTTTGAGATACTGATCATTTGAGTAGTCGTCAAGAAAATTATTTCACCACGTTGGTGGGAGAAAATTCAGAAGGATCTACATCCTACGAGAGAAGCTACCGACAAGGCCAAATGACCTTTTTTTTATTATTATTTCATAATATTATTAAACAATACTTCTTTAATTATTAAATTAAAAACAATAGATAGACTTTAAACTCATTATCCAATTCAGAAACATCCCATGCAGGTTCGCGTGGTGGCGGGGTCTGAAATGGCGGTTCTCATTAATAGGCTGTTAGCGACTCTTGTGGTGCAATATAGGTTTAGCATCCTGCATGTGGCAATCAAAATCAGTGTCATAATCTTATCAAAAACAAAAAAAAAAAACAGTGTTATATCCTGGAGAATTGATCTTATTTATCTTTATTTGTTATGATCATTTTTTAAGCATACATACATACACACACACACACATATATATATATATATATATATATTTATATATATATAATTAATAGGATATTGATAATAGTTTTTAAAATTTGTGACATTTTGGTATTCATGTATGTCACTGTTTTTGATTGCCACATGCAGGATACTAAGCCTATATTGCACCACAAGAGTCGCTAGCAGCCTATTAATGAGAACCGCCAGTTCAGACCCCGCCACCACGCGAACCTGCATGGGATGTTTCTGAATTGGATAATGAGTTTAAAGTCTATCTATTTTTTTTTAATTTAATAATTAAAGAAGTATTTTTTAATAATATTATGAATTTTAAAAAAATATATATTTAAAGAAATATAAAATAACTGCATAAAATAAATAATAATAATAAAAATAATAATAAAAAAAAGGCCATTTGGCCTTGTCGGTAGCTTCTCTCATAGGATGTAGATCCTTCTGAATTTTCTCCCACCAACGTGGTGAAATAATTTTCTTGACGACTACTCAAATAATCAGTATCTCAAAGTGAACATTATTGTGTACTCGATCGAGACATGCATTTATAATGACATGAATGAAATATAAATTAATGAATTTTCACAAAATGAAATTGATCTTCAAGCTGTACGTACCTTATAAATTTGTAAAGTCGAGGCCTTCTATGGATCAGTAAATTAACGTGCATTAAAGACGAAACAAGAAGATTCGTACCTCCTGGCCAGTGGCCCAATCCATTGATGAAGACGTAGCATGAATCATAATTGTTCCAAGAGCTATATATCGGCCCTGAAAGCATGCATGATCGTTCTCTATGAAAGCATGCATGCATGGGAACATGATGAACTATATATTTAAATCGTAGCGGTAGAATAATATTGGATAGCTGGATTTTATTAGGGTTGTATTATTCCGGGGATTCTATGCATGACTGATATTTTGGGTCATAGTACTAAGTTTTCATTTGAAATATATATATTTATGTATATATATGCAGGTCGTTTGTATATATTGACTATTGAGTTTATAAGGACAAAGATACTTCAAATTTTTGCTTCATTTAAGAGTTTTATCAAGTGGGAGAGACAGAATATTATTCCTGCTATAAATTTTAATAAGACATAATAAAAAAGTTTTTAAACCCGTAAACATTTTTTAAAAGAAATCACAAACTCATTAAAAATCAATTCATTAACCATTAAGTGAAAAAAAAAAAGAAAAAAGAAAAAAATAAAGAAATTGAAGGCGCCATTGCATGCATGGGTGGGAGTAGTACTGTTTTCCAAGTTAAAATGTATAATCTCAAAGATATTGATTGGTCAATTTTAGAGTATAATTTGGTACTGCACTCAAAAAGAAGAAAACTCTATACTCTCTAGGTTGGTGATGAACTCTAAGCTCAGCTAGGGCTGTGCAGAAATTTGAAAATTTAACTCTAAATCCGGCTTTGCTCCAGCTCCGCTCTGACTCCGAAAAACGGAATCGGAGTCAGATTTATTTTAGTTCTTCAATCGGAGTCGTAGGTGTCACTGGACTGACTTCAACTCCGATCCGATCCGACTTCGAGTTTATGCTCTGCTTCCGACTCCAATTTTGCACTCCGAATCTGATATTGTACATATGTTATAAAAGTTATATGTATTTATCTATATATTTATCACATAAACTAGTATATTTATATATATAGTTATATAACAAAAACTTATATAGTTAAATTCAACACATAATATACAAATATGAGCTAATTATTATAAAATAATATACTTATACTATAATATAAATACAGTAATGGTAGTTTAGTATATGTAAACATCATAGTATTACTACCATATATAATCAACTATAAAAATAAGTTAGACACTAGTATATAAATAAGTTTCATATAATAAGTTAATAGTACATATACTAATTTATTAAAGTATAATACGATATAATTAGACACTATATAGAAAGTCTAGTATATACTTGACCTAGAAATAAGTTAGACATTAGTATAATAACATGTAATGTTAATGTATAATTACATGTAATTAGACACGATAGTATAAGCCTTATATAGAAATAAATTAGACACTAGTATAGAAATAACTAGTAAGACGAGTATAATAAGTTAATAACACATAATACTAATTTACTAAAGTATATTAACATGTAATTAGACACTAAAAATAATATGTAATACTATAGTATAAGTCTAGTATAAAAATAAGTTAGATATTAGTATAAAAGTAAATTAACATTGAATGATTTAGTTTTAGTTTTAATCTTTTATAAAAATAGAAATTTGAAAGACCACAAAAAATTATTTTTATAAAAGGGCTAAATATAAAGCTATAAACAAAGCCCAAAGTTGCAAGCCTAAATTAGACTTAGCTTCAAAACCTTAGAGTCGGAGTCAGATCGAAGCCAACACAAGTTGGAGTTCAAATTTGAACTCTGACAAAGTCGAAGTCGTAGCCGGATTTAGGGAAATTTGACTCCAACTAAGTCGATGATCACCCTAAGCTCAGCATTACAACAAGTCCTTTTTTTTTTTTTTTCTCTTTTTACCAAAAATTCATCATAAAAGGTCAAACATTTGTTGGAAAAACTTTGCTTACACGATGGATAAAATGATAGATATATAATCTTTTTTTACAACTTCTTATACAAGTATTTTTGAATGAGGAACATTTTTGTAAAGTAACTTATAAAAGTAACATAACTTTACGTAAATAGCCTCATTTTAAAATATGGTTGTATTAAAGGGTTATAAAAGGGACTGTACATGTATCATTAGTCTTGATACATAGGCTACAAAAGCCTAATGGAATTAATGTTGGGATCCTTCCGAAAGGGATAAACCCTATAAGGGCGCAACGGCATGAAAACTTAACCGTATCACAATGAGATTCAAGTCTATGAAGATATATTCAAGCGAGATATCCATGTCGCGCCATTAACGACCAAATCGTGCTAGAAAAGGTAACATTAGCTAGGCACAGAGAATCGTACCTATTGAAAAGTCTCGCCATATCGAGTTAGTCCAACATATATAAATATCAAAGTTTTGGATTTCATTTCAATGATCATTCTAGTTGAAACACTAGAACATAATATTTTGATACTAATACGTTTCTATGATACCACATAGATAAGGTGTGATACCCCGTATTTACGTGTATTTTACTAAGTAAATTATTGCATTCATTAAGATTATGAACTTTCTTGTTTTAAATTTCAAATGATTTACTTTATATTATTTTAAGATTTTTAATTGTTAATTCAATGTGTTTTCTTGTTATTAATTATTGTTCATTATTTAAATTGTTCTTTAATTTAAATCAGTTGTTTATGGGTTTTAAAATTTATTGTGTTGTTGGATTTAATTATTTTATTTTAGTTAGTCTTTGTGTTTAAATTATTTTATTTAAATTTATTGTTTTGAAATAATTTTCGTTGGATCATTTTGTGACTCAAGATGTGAGGACTGTACCTCATTTCTTTCCCTCACTTTTTTTATTTCCATTTTTCTTTTTCTCCTCTTTTTCTTTTTCTTCTTTTTCTTTTTTTCTCCTTATCTCTCCCCTACTCTTCCCGCGCGCGAAGGCCCTCTCTTTCCCTCTCCCCGTGCTATTTCCTCATCTCCCCAGCCCGCCGCCGTGCGCCACCGTCCGGCGACACCGCCCCTCCTACCTCCTTCCCTACCCACCGGCGATCCCACCCCTGTGTTTTTAGCCCCTTCAGCGCCTCGAAACTCCCCCACGAGTGGCTTCAAGCCGCACGGCTTTTGGTGCTCTCGTGCCGCTGTCGCGCCATCGCTGGCCACCACCTTTTCACCATACCATCCTCGACCTCCCAGCTACCTAATGCACCCATCCTTGGCTTCGACCTGTCACCGGTGAAGCCCATTTATCTCCATCTCCAATTTGAGCATTTTGGCCTTCAACAGCCGCCCACGGCTAACGACCACCACCACTAGCTTCACCGACATCCCTAAGCCCTTCCCTATCAATCTCGGGTCTTGGTTTGTCCTCGTTCAAAAGTGAATTTTTGAGACCCACGGCCACAGTGCATTTTGCGCTATTTCGTTGCTGTGCCACCACTTCTAGCACCTCCGTGATCTTTAAAAAATTATATTATAGCATTGTAAATATTTTCCCAAAGAACTTATGAGATTTAAATGTATTTTCGCGCTAACTCATATTTACTGTGAATTGGTTGGTTGTGTCAGACTGAGCTCGAGGAGTAAGGGGGTAGGTTGGATTGGATGATGGAGTTGTTTGTGTGATTGGTTTATGCTATGAGATTTGTTGGCTATTTTGGGTTTAAATATTGGTGTTTTGTGTTTGACGTGGGTTATGGTGGATATTGGTGATTTTAGGAAGTGATGATATATTTTGGGATTATGAAGGTTCTAAGTTTTGAGGAATTAAAATACGTTATTTAAGAAGCTTAGGCTTAAATGTCGAAATCCGTGACTGATTGAAAACTTACGGAAATTACGTGAATATTTCCGTAAGTCGTCCAGGTAAGTGGGGTTTCTATGCTAGATTTGCATAAAAATAAAATGGATTGAGGTTGATTTTTGAAAATATGCATGTTTTGTTATGAAAAGAGATTTGAACTACCTCAGTTATTTGTTCTGCATTACTCATGAGATTCTGTTTAAGAATAAAGTATTTTCTGGCATGACTGGTGTAGACATGAGCTATTTTGCATTTTGCTTCTGAACTGTGCAAAAGATAGCGAATATGAAAGTTTGTGCATAAAATTATGTTTTGTGATTTCTGAAAACTCTGTTATGTTCTGAAGATGTTCTGTACTCTGATATGATGTGATTTCTGAAAATTTTTGGCATGACATTCTGAATCGGGATGTGGTTTGTGGATGGTGATCTATTTGACCTACCACGGGTGCTAATAGTGGCTTCTATTTGGGTTGGTACCAACTATTCTGTTTTCTGGTGCACCCACTTTGGAAACAAAGTGGTTTTCTGGTAGTTTTTCCTGTGTGCACACTCGGGGCTCCGAGAATAAATAAGGGGAAGATTCACATTCTGTTTCTGCTCAGTTAACTACCGGGGTTTGCACAACCCTACCACGGGGGTTAAACATGGCCTCTGATGTGATATGATGTTCTGGTACGATGGTGGTCAGTTATGCTATGCCAAAAGAATTTGAATATGAATATTTTTGAACTTTCGCTCTAATATTTTTTATTACATGTTCTAACTCTGCATTCGGAAAATAAAGTGTTTTGTTCTGCATTCTGAAATATGTAAATACTCATGTTTGCATACTAGTATACGTTCTCTGCTTACTGAGTTGTTGATAACTCACCCCCTCTTATCTCCAATATTTTCAGATGATTTTTGGATATTTTAGCTGAGGATTAGGACTATGAAGAATTGGATGAAATGACTTAACAATAGTGGATTAAGAATTGAAAATTTTCTATGAGTATTGGTGATTTTTCATAATTATACTATTGAAATGTGAGTTTAGGTAACATGTAGAGAAGTTGGTAATTTTTGGGGTTACTGTATTGAGGATTTTATATACGAGTATGTGTGGTTAATTAAATTTGAAGTGTTTATGTTTGATTTGAAGCTTTTGGAAGAGTATCAGCAATGTTGGAGTTGATTATCTGGTAATATGAGTTAACTCTCTGGATTCTCGGGGACAGGGCGTTACATAAGGATAATGGTAGGTGGTATATGGTATTTCACATTGCTTAGAAATGAGAAGTTCTTGCTCTTTATAAGGTTTCAATGGAGCTCAAATTCTATCATTGACTAGTCCTTTTGGAGTATAGGTCATGTGGTTTGAGTTTTTCATTGGGCGTTACAATTGGTATTAGAGACATGTTTGAGATTCTACATACTATAATAAGGTGTTGGATAAAATTTAAGGTTTTAGACTTTTGTAGGCACCAGGATATGATTTTTAAGATATTTGGTTTGAGCGTTTGCAAACTCAAGGTAGGTGGCCTATAAAATCTAAGATTTTAGAGTGGTAGATTTTAAGAAATGATTTTTTTTTACATTTGAGGTTTTAGATTCGGTAGGCTTATTCCGTAGACTTTAACAAATGATTTATATAAGATTTAATGTTTAGACTTTCAAGGTATACATTAGCTTAATCGAAAGCCAAGTTTGAGGTTCTCCAGACTATAATATATGAGGTTTTGAATATCTATGGGCTAGGAAGTTAATTCATATTGAAGGTATAGAAACTTGAGGGCAAAGAGATGATGTGTTGAAATTTAAGGTTTGAGACCATGCAGATTTTATAAATTGACTTTTTAGAAATTTGAGGTTTAGAGCAGCAACATATTTAAAAAGTGATTCGAACAGGCTTGGGGTGTGAGATGAGAATTTTTGGTTTTAGATAAAAGTTTAAAATATTATATTTTAAGATTATTATTGTTTTGGGATTTGAAAAAGTTGAATTGAGATTTGAAAAGTTAAATTGTTTATTATATTTAGTACGGACATTTGAAAAATGTGTAATGATGAGATGAGATGAGAATTTTGTGTTTTATCTCACCCCCTAAACCTGCGTAGAATTTTTCGGGCTCCAGGACATGATTTTTTGATGATATGTAAGGTTTTTGCACTTGCAGACCTATGGAATGTGTCCCACAAAATTTGAGGTTTTAGATTTTACATACTTTTAAGGAAACGATTTTTATGAACTTTGAGATTTTAGTTCTGGTAGGTGTAATTCTATGCACTGGTTAAATGGGGGGCTTAGTTAATTTTAGATGTATGTGAGTGAGATACAATTTGTTTAGGACTATAAGTTGTCATAGTGTGCAACGGAAGCATGGTTTTTGATAATATGATGGTTTGAGAGTTTATTTTTCCTCTACTATGAAGTTATTATATTATGTGGAGAGTTCAAAGTTTCTTATTAGGCATGTAATTCCATTGTTGAGGTTTGTATTTTAGGCTTAAACTGGATCCCGAGATGTATGAAGATTGACATTGGATGCGTCAAAGTGTGTACCAAGAGGATTAGGAGTTATTTAAGGTATCGGGTGGGAAACATGGGAAATTAGAATATTGGAATGTTAGGTTCGACTTAATTATTGAGGAATAAATTAGGCGTGGATACACTTGACGTTAGGTACATCAAATTTCAAGGATGAAATTTTCTTTTAAGGGGGGAAGGATGTAACACCCAAGTCCAGCACCAAGCAACTTTTTTTCTTTTTGGATTAATACATATGAAGAGCACAGTTAATTTTTGAGTATTTTCTTTATATTGATTGTGAGTCCAAATTGTGTTTTGGCAAATATCGAATTTTTTATTATTGGGCTTGCTATTTTAGTATTAATGGGCAGTTGCGCTCTCGGTAAGCCACACCTGATCCTTCCCACTGCCTCTCTCCGTCTTCGTGCCCTCCTTCCCTGATCACTTTCTCTCTTTCTCTCAGCGCCGTGCCGCCGAGTTGACTTTGATACCCCATATTTTATTGAAGGATTATTTAATTAATTTAAATATTGGTTCTCTTGCTTTAAGTTTATCGGATTTTTCGTTGATTTATTTTTATGATTTTTAAATTGTGAAATTTATTTTGATATGCTTTCTTAATATTAATTATTATTGTGCATTTAAATTGCTCTTTATTTTAAATTAGTTTATTGTTGGATTTAATTATTTTATTTTTATTTAGTCACTATGTTTAAATTATTTTATTTAACTCGCTGTTTTGAAATTATTTTCGTCGGATCATTTGGTGACCCAAGATGTGAGGATTGAACCTCATCTTTTTTCCTCATTTCTTTTTTCCTTTATGTTTTTCTTCTGCTCTTTTTTTCTTTTTCCTTCATTTCTTTTTCTCCTTTCCACTACATCTCTCTCTCTTCCCTCGCGCGACACCCTCCCTTTCTCCCGTCTATTTGTTTTGTTCGCCCTAGCGCCACCGTGCGCCACCCCTCCCATTTGTCTTCCCACCGGCCGTTGACCTCACGCTTCTGTTTTTTGCCCCTCCCGCGCCGCCAATTTCCTCCATGCACGGTTTCAAACCTCACGACCTTTGTGCTCCAGCGCCACTGTCGCGCTACCATATTTTCACCATAACACCAGCGGCCTCCCAGCTTCCTAACCCACCCATCCTCAACCCCGATCTGCCACCGGTGAAGCTCCCCCATCTTCATTTCTGATTTGTGTGTTTTAGCTTCCAACCACCATCCACGCCGCCACCTACGGCCAACCACCACCACCATTAGCTTCACCAACACCCCTAAGCATTCCCTGGTAATCTCAAGTCTTTGTTTGTCTCTGTTCAAAATCTAGCATTTTTAGACCCACGACCATAGTCCAAATTACACTGTTTCATTTGTGTGCTGCCACTTCTAGCATCTCTGTGATCCTTTGAAAATTATATTATAGCACTGTAAGTATATTACCAAAGAAATTTTGAGATTTAAATGTATTTTTGCGCTAACTCATATTTATTGTGAATTGGTTGGTTGTGTCGGACTGAGTCCGAGGAGTAAGGGGGTCAGTTGGATTGGAGGATGGAGTTGTTGTATGATTAGGTTATGCAGGGAATTGTTGGCTATTGAATATTTGTGTTGAGTTTTCGCAGAATTGCATACATGTTCATGTGTATACTTGAAAACTAGGTTTTCGCATAATTACATACATGTTCATGTGCATACTTGAAAATTGAGTTTTCGCATAATTGCATACATGTTCATGTGTATACTTGAAAATTGGGTTTTCATGTGAGATTATTTTGAGTTTGTTTGAAATGATTGGATTGATCGATTTGAGATAAAGGAAAAGAGACTGTAGGGATGGTGGTATAGTCTCGCCTGTGATTCCCGCCTACGGTGCACATGGTAGGATGGTGGTAAGCAGGGATGGTGGTATAGTCCCACCTGTGATTCCCGCCTACAGTGCACGTGGTAGGGATGGTGGTAAAGTCCCGCCTGTGATTCCCACCTACAGTGCTCTGTTAGGTACCTCTTTGTGTGAAAAGGAACTGTAGGGATAGTGGTAGAGTCCCGCCTGCGATTCTTGCCTACGGTGCACACGGTAGGGATGGTGGTAAGCAGAGATGGTGGTAGAGTCCTGCCTGTGATTCCCTCCTACGGTGCATGCGGTAGGGATGGTGGTAGAGTCCCACCTGTGATTCCCGCCTATAGTGCTCTGTTAGGTACCTCTTGTGTGAAAAGGAACTGTAGGGAGTGACGATATTTTAGGATTTCAAGAAATTTAGATTTTTGGAAAAATAGGTTACTTAGCGTTTCAGGTTTAATTATTGAAAAATGTGTTGCTTTCGGAGATTCATGGAAGTTACGTGGCAACCTAATAGGTGACGAGTAATTTTCATTCAGCACCGTTGTGAAGAAATTCAAAAAGTTACAAGGTCAAAGTAAATGAGGTTCCTATACCTGTCTTTGCATAAAAAGAAAATGAAACGAGGTTGATTTTTAAAATATGCATATTTGTTTTGCAAAGAAATGTGAAACAACCTCAGTTATTTGTTTTGCATTTATTCATGAAATCTGTATAAGAATGAAGTACTTGTTGTCATGATTGGTGCAGACTTGAGCTGATTTTAGCAATCTATTTCTAAACTGTGAAAAAGAGTGAATATGAGATCCAAAACGTTTTGCTTTGATTAAATGAAGTTTTGTTTTTGTTATTCTTGAGTACGTGAAATGATCTAAAACTATTTAGTATTTTTTTTTTATATGATGTGTCATCTGGAAATCTTGGCATGAATTTCTGATTCTATATCTGAATATGATCTAGTTTTGATGATGTTCTGTTCGGTTTCTATTAAGGCCCTGCCATGGGTATAATAGTGGTATACGGCCCAGCCATGAGTAAGTTTAAAGTTTGCCTAAAAGTTAAGGTTTTGAATAAAGTCAAATTCATTGAAGATATTAATCAACGTTGGACTATCCATCATAATAATAATATTTTTACTCAATTATTCTTTTTATATTTTGCAAATCCACTCTATATATTAATTAAGAATTTAATTTTTACTTCAAACTATTATTGCCCAACTATTTTTTATATCCTCCTAATTATCCAACATAATATAGCCTTGTTTATAAAAAAATATTTCCTAAAAAATCTGGACATAATATAGCCTTATTTACTAATGAAAGTTTTAAAAATAATTTAATAAAACCTTGTTGGTTATTTGTGAATAAAATATGGGTTTAATGGGTGAATAGTGACTCTCCAACTTTGAAAATTCTTTTAAAATCATTGTAGCTCAAAGTCTAAACTAAAAGTTTTTAGCTAGTCCAATCAGGTCATTTATACAAAACTTAGCTATATTTTAGATTTCACTGACAATTGGCTAGTCCAAAGTCAGTACCCTAAGCGACGGCTAGAATCTTTTAAATTTGCATTAGTACTGGACATATAAGTACCCTTCAGAAATGGAGCCTTCTGGTGCAGCTTTGTTACGTACATGAAATTTAAGTCGATGTAAATACCTAACATGATAACAAATCTAGTATCATTTTCAAAGAAATTGTGTCATAGTTGTGTACAAATCATTAATATTAGATATACTAATTATAACATACCACTCTACAGGATACATCCATCGATAATGAACGGGTCCACCAAGCTTGCATTCAGCAACTAAATGCACAGTCAAATGCACCATAATCGTGAAGAATCCAGGTGGAAAGATCATCTCCAATTGGCACAATATGTAGGGTATTCTAGACTCTAATCGGTTTAAATCTTCTACTCGCAATGTCTTGGAACAAATTCCCCTAAAGAATGCAGACAACTCTATTAATGATTCTGCAACCTTCTTGGATATGGACTTGCGCAATGCAATTGGTAGCAATTGTTGCATTAGTATATGACCATCATGACTCTTCATACCCTCTATAGTACGTTTTCGAGGTTTAACACAACGTCAAATGTTTGAGGCGTAACCATCTGGCATCTTTACATTTTTAATAATACTTAATAAATCATCTTTCTCCACGTTACTCATTGTGAAAGAAGCTGGAGGTAGATATGTCTTGTTAGAAGCTTTGGGAATAGGATGAAGTTTTGGTCGCAAACCCATCTCTTTCAAGTCAAGGCGTGCCTGCAAATTATCTTTTGATTTACTATCAATGTTCAATAATGTGCCAAGTATATTATCAACAACATTCTTCTCTATGTGCATTACATCAAGATTGTGTCGTAACAAATTTCCTTTCCAATATGGTAGATCAAAGAAAATACTGTGCTTCTTCCATATAGATTGCATGTCAAGATCGTGTTCACTAGTCCTTTTTCTTTTCTGCATGTCAGCAACATATTCAACATTCTCTAATTGTCTCATAATGTCATCTCCATTTGGCACAACAGGCGGATGATTAATTTCTTTCATACCATCAAATGCACTACCTTGCTTTCTCCACCTATGATTCATCGGTAAGAATCTTCTATGTCCCATATACGAAAACTTTCTTCCATGTTTTAACCACTTAGACCACGTATTATCCATACAACAAGGACATGCAAATCGACCTTTCGTACTCCATCCAGACAAATCACTATATGCAGGAAAGTCATTGATTGTCCACAACAAGGCTGCACGCATTGTAAACATTCTTTTAGAGCAGGCATCGTAGGTCGGTGATCCGACCTCCCATAATTCCTTCAGTTTTGTTATTAAAGGCTCGAGGTACACATCTATTTTCATAGAGGGTGAAGATGGGCCTGGGATTATCAATGATAACATGAAAGTCGATCGTTTCATGCACATCCAAGGAGGCAAATTATAAGGTATGATCATTACTGGCCAAGTACTGTGAGAAACGCTCATGTTACCAAAAGGATTAAATCCATCCGCGGCTAATCCAAGTCTGACATTGCGTGGGTCAGATGCAAAATCATTGTGTTGTGAGTCAAATGTCTTCCAAGCCATCCAATCGGCCGGATGTCGTAATACACCATCATCTGTTCGACCTTCAGCATGCCACTTCATATGTGAAGCAGTTTTCGATGACATAAAAAGTCTTTGCAATCTTGACTTAAAAGGAAACCAACGCAAAACCTTTGCTGGGCTTCTTTTATTCCTTCCATCTGTATCAGCATTTTACTTCCATTTTGAAGTTTGACAAAACATACATGTTTCTCTATTTTCATTATTCTTCCAAAACAACATACAACCGTTAGGACATACTGGGATTCTTACGCATTCAAGCCCTAAGTCACTCATGTACTTTTTAGCCTCATATGTATTTTTAGATAACGATGCTCCCAATGGAAGTAACTCATTTAGAAATTCAAGAAGCTTTGCAAAGATATTGTTACTCCATTCGCCTAAACATTTCATATTCCACAAACGTACAATAGCACTAAACTTACTATATTTTGTACACCCTTCATATAATGGCTCATCGGCATCTTTCAACATGTTATAAAACTTTTGAACACCCTCATTGGGACCTTGAGAAATTTCATCTATTGCTTCAGCTTCCACACCCATTTCAAGCCCACCTCCAACCACTCCAGGTACAAACATAGGAAAAACATCTTGCAACATTGTACGCATCTCACTAGGTCCTTCTTGGCTTTGCTCATCATTGACGGGGGTATTAGTACCAACATTAGGTGTAGAATTTACTTTCTCACCATGAGCGTGCCAAATTGTGTAACCCTGACAAATACCATAGTAAATCAAGTGGTCATGCACCATATCAACTTTGAAATACTTAGACAAGCTGTAACGCCCCGTACCCGAGGGTCCGGAGAGTTAACTCATGTCACTTAAAAATCATTTTCCTTCCACATAGTACAAATTCTAATCTTTCCCAATCGCACAAAATACTCATATATTTACATCAATTACTCCAGAATAACTATTCTAAGACGATACAAAATTTAATATAAACATCAATCTCCCAACAAATCACATCATCAGAGCACAACAAGCTTACTGAATGAAAATCCTCAATACCCATATAAACCTTCTATGCTTAAACCATCATTCTTAACTCTTCTCACCCATGCTCCATATCCTTGATCCTCAACTGAAACATTCAAATCATTTGAAAAATATTGTGGAGATAAGGGGTGAGTTATCAACAACTCAGTAAGCAGAGAACATATACTAGCATGTAAACATGAGCCTTTTCAGAAAGTTCAATATGCAGAAACAAAACATTTTATTTTTATATGCAGATCTCAGAAAACGTGTTATCAGAAAATCAGAGCGACTTTTCAACATTTCATACTCAAGTCAACAATTCATATTTGAGGATCCATTTCATATTCAAAAACACTTTGGCATAACATAACTGAACATCTCCATCTTATCATGTCATATCATATACCATGTTTAACCCCCGTGGTAGGGTTGTGCTATCCCCGGTGGCCAAACCAGGCAGTATCATGTGGTGAACTTCCCCTTTTTCAATCTCGGAGCCCCGAGTGTGCACACAGGAAAGAACACGTAAAAAGACCACTTTGTTTCCAAAGTGGGTGCACTCATATCATATCATGGTGGTACCAACCATATCACGTGAACAGTATCATCATATCAGAACCATATTCAGAACAGATAAGTATGCCAAAGTTTTATCATATCCATATCATATCAAAACACGTGCGAAACATATTCATATCATTTCTATTTGATCAAAAACAGATCCATATCATTTCATATCACATGCATAAAAATTTCATTGATATCATATTCGCTCTTCTGTATATTTCAGAAACATGTCAAATATTGCTCATGTCTACACAATGCATGTCAGAAAATATTTTCTCTTTTTCGTTCAGATTTCATGAGTGATGCAAATAAACGACCGAGGTTGAATTTTTCTCAAGTTTTCATTTCATCACAAAATATGTAAAGTTTTCAAGAAGTCAACCTCAGTCTCGATAGTTAGTATAAAACCTAGCATAGGAACCCCGCTTACCTGGACTTCTTAGCTTTTCGAAAAATTTCTTCAGAAATGCCGAACTAAGAAAATTTATTCATCACCTACAAGATAATCACGTAAATTTCCATAAGTCTCCAATTAATCTCGTATTTTGATATTCAAGCCTACCGCTTCTAAAATAGTCCATTTTTAATTCCTCAAACTCAAAATTCTCATTATTCTCAACATACCAGCATCACTTTCGAAACTCATCAATATCCGACTTCGACTAAACATTTAATTCTAACTTATTTAAGAAAGAGAATACAAAGTAACATAACTATAATAAATTCATGCATATACGCCTAAATAAAACACACTTTACAATCCACGTATCATACTCATGATTTCAAATCCGAATTACATATCCTAACTTAATTAAGCTAACACCCCAACACTACTTTGGAGGCGCACTATAAGAGAACAGAAAATAAAATAAAATAAAATAAAACAAAACGATATTATTCCTACTATTAATTTAATATGATTTTACATATACATCCGTATATATATATATATACCTACATATATTTACACCAGAAAATCCGTATATATATATATATGTACATATATAAATATATATATATTTACACCAGAAGAAAACAAATAAATTTACGTATACATTCATGCATATATATATATATGTAAGTACACGAGAAAAAGAAAACTCACTTCACACGGTGCGGCGGAAGCACTTACGGAGGGTAGGGATAAACACGGCGGCGTGGAGTTGGGGCTGGCTACGGCGGACGAGAGTGGCTCCTAGCTGCGAAGCAAGAGAAGGAAATGAGAGAGAGAGAGACACGGTGAGGGAACGAGGGAGAGAACGGAAGGCAAGGATCACCACTGTGAGTGGTGCGAGCTCACCGTGGGATGAGGCAGCGTGAGGCGGACCTGGGTGGAGGAATGACCTCACCGGTGGTTTCTGTGGAGGCACAGCACAGTGAAGCTCTCGGTGGGGGTGATTGCAGCGGCTGTAGGATGCTCTGTTTTAGACAACTAAAACAGGGGATTTTCGGGGCTTGAAATGGAGGCTACGAATGCGTCGGGCGGCGGCTACGGGCTGAGCTTCCGCGTGGCTAGATCCGTGTGCGTGGACTGCGTTCGGCGGAGAATACTGCACTGGCCTGGCTGTGCGGGTGGTTGGACAGCTGAACGAGGCTTGCGGTTTGATGCCTTGAGGGTAGGGAACTGATGCAATGGCCACGGTTCAAGTGTTTTGAGGCATGAAATGAGGGCTGCGGCACACGAACTAGGGTTGTAGTTGCTTCATATATATATATAGACCAAAATAGAAAGTAGATCAAACCTAAATAAAAGGGAAGAAAAACATGCACGAAAATGGAAACGAACCGTGCGATGCGCGGCATGGCGTGAACCCGTGAAACTATTTCTGAACATGTGAACCCCGTGCATGGGTCCAGTAATGCTGGGTCTTACACAAGCAGCACTTTTTACATGGGCAACAGATTAACCCATCAATACCCATGTTGTCACTTGCAAACTTTAAAAACCCATTAACACCATCAACATATTCTTTCGTATTTCGACGCATTGTCATCCAACTGGTCTTGTCCATATTGCTATTAAGTCAAATGATAGTATAGTTGGGAAATTAAGAAATAACTTTATTTTAGGATTAAGATGGACCTGTTAAGAAAAAAGAAAGTGAATTGGGTTTGAAAAAATTATTAACGGTAACTGATCTAGCTAGAAGACCTACAATATATACTATTTGTATTGAAATTATTGCAAATAAATCGCTGCATCTCAAAAAAAGTGTGTGCATCACAACCACAAAGGCCCACATAAATGATAGGCTGATCTTAACATCAAGCCCAATCAAAATAAACATGAAGGGAGTCTAACCTGCCCAAATAGATTTATCATTATATACTCATGATCTTAATATAACATCAGTGCTATATATATTGATCAGTCTAAGATACTTAATTAGAATGGGATATGATAATATATATACTTCTTTTTTTTCGGAGCAAATAACATTACAAAATAAATAATTAACTAGCTAGCATTCTTAATTATGCTTTAAATACAAATTAATTCGGATCGAGAGGTAGGGGGAGATGGAACAGATGATGGAAATACTACCAACCTCATCAATATTAAAGCACCTCGAATATCATTTTGCAAGAAATTGACACTATAGCTAGTGATCATGATCTGAACCTCCCACAACTTAACTCCATGAATTATTAACTTGGTAATGTACGTACGTACATTATTAATCATGGGATTAGAGATTTTCCAATCAGCCGGCCGGGATATGATATAAATTATATGAATCCCCTAGCTAGGGAAATATATGGCATTACAGTCAATTTTAGTCATGATGCTTATTAACTAGTTTTCTTACCCTAATTAATTAGATCCTGATCAACCAATATAAATATATATATATATATATATATATCATGTCATGATCAAATATTGCTGAAGATCTAGTTGTCCAACGTTAGTCACCAATTATATTATATAGTGATGCCTAAATTCATTCAGTCTAAATCAAAGTTTTTCTTCATGTGTATAGTTTGAAGGGAAAGTACTGGAAAATACTGATGGGCCAGACTAAAATTTTACTAACAATTTCGGACAGCCATTAATAGGGAGCACCTCAGCCAATACACCAGACTTAACTACTTATATATCTATAACCTGACATTTCCCTCTACTTATATCTCTATAACCAGACATTTCCCTCTCTAAGACGTCAAATAGACTGATTTATAATTTTTGAAATTACTTAATATCATGAATTTTGGTTTATGTATGCTTTACGGAAACAACTAGCTGACTTTTTACAAATAACATGCTAATTTAATTTATTGTTTAAGCACAGGTTGCGCAAGAGGCTTACAGCAAGGACCACGAGGGGCGGCTGGTGAATTTCGGCGGCGGCTTGGCTGGGACCGGCTGGGAGCGGCGGAAGCGCACTGTGGGGGTGAGAGAGAAAGAGAGTGATGAGAGAGAGAGAGAGAACGTGGTGGGAGAAAGAGAGAGAGACGGCGAGGATGCCGTGGCTTACCGAGAGGAATACCGAGAGGAACACGGCGGCTTGGGGGTGGCGTGAAGGTGACCGGCAGTGATCTCTATGCAGGTGGCAATGTCGTGGAGGAGGCTGGTGGCGTGGGGTGGCTGGTTTGTGTCTCACGGTATTGTGGGCACAATCAATTTTCGGTGAGTGAAACAGAGGAGGAGTGTTGGGCGGTGCTGGGGTGGTGTTGGGCGGTTCTGGGGTGGTGTTTGGCTGTACTGGGGTGGCGTGGGTCTACGGTACGTGGTGCGTGCGAGACAGAGCCTGCGGTGCAACTGGGCCAGAGTTGGACGTGGGCGATGGCTGGATAGCGGGATTCGACCGAGACGTTGCTCGCAATATAGGGTGGCTCGCGGTGGGGCTTTGGCAGTGCTTGGAGGCTCACTGCAACTCAGGCAGCAGCAGGTTACTCTTAGGTTGAAGGTGATTTACGGGAGGGTATGTTCTGTGTGTGATACTCGTGTAATGGAAGGAAAATAAAAAGACTAAGATAAAACCCTAGAGAAACAAATGGAAGAGAGTCGAGACGTGCATGCATGAACGTGGAGAAGTACATGGCATGGAGTCCGACCCTTAGTTCTCACGGGTTGGGCTTTTTGAGTCCATTTTAAAGTGTTTGAGCCTATTTATATTGTATAGAATTAATAAATGGATTAGTCTGTTACCACATTATAATTTATTCGGCTTGTAAGAAATTTTCTAAATCTAAATCTTTAATAAATATTAATAGACCTAGACTGAAATTCTCAATTAACCAAATCCCGTCTTGTAAATTTTTCAAGTCAATTCCAACATAAAAAATCTCATTTGGTCATTTAAATAAGTTTATAACTTAATGATCAAGCTCAATAAAAATTCATATCCCGTCATAATAAAATATTTGGCCCGTGGTCTATTCAAAATTTATGCAATAAATATCAAATAGATTTCCCATATATAATAATTTAAAAAAAATTATAGATCAGGGCTTGGTGCTTGGCCTAGTGTAAAAATTAAACGTCGTTAAATATTTATTTTTGCGGCATATTAATAAACGACGCTACTTTAAATACTGCTAAATCCTCTATACTTTATTGACATTTATGCAAACGCCGACAAATGTATATTAAATTAACGGAGTTAAAATTAAACTTCATTAAATATATGTTTTCGCATCATATCAATCAACGCCGCTAATTTAAATGTCGTTAAATCCTCTCTATTTTATGGATGTTTATGCAAATGCCGACAAATGTATATTAAATTACCGACGTAAAAATTAAACATCGTTAAATATCTATTCTTGCGGCATATCAATAAACGTCGCTACTTTAAATGTCGCTAAATCCTATATACTATTACCGACGTTTATGCCAATGTCGGTAAATGTACATTTAATTAATGGCATGCAAATGAAACGTCGATAAAAGACTATGATCCCGACATATCTATAACTATCATAATATAAATGCCACCAAATCAACTCTAAGGTGCCGGCGTTTATGCAAACGCCAGTAACTGTATATTAAAGTAGTGGCGTATAGGCATTGGCGCCACTAATTATCGACGCATAAATAATACGTCGGCAAATTACTATTTTTACCGTCATTTACATAAATGCCATTAATATAAATGCCGGCAAATTGCCCTTTTTTTGTAGTGAATTAGTATTGAAATTCATTTATAAAAATTAGGATACTAAATTATATAATAATAAGTAACATACTTTAAAACCCTGACTATCTTCTGTATTAAAAATTATACTGAAAACAAAGCCTTCATAAAGTAAATTAAAAATCAAGCTAAACGTGTAACCAGGACTATTTTTGAGAATTGACCATAAATATGAATGGTTTTTTGGTATGGTTGGAACCTAAAAGGCAACCCAAACTACCCCGTGTAATAGAGAGGAGCCCATACTCACTGAGAGGGATAGAGAGACGCAACGGGGTAGTGCTAGGCGAAGCTCGCTAATAATCATTGTGACGCCCCAGCTCCCACGTACAGAAATACGGAAATCGTGACATCGGGATGATGACAACATGGATCACGCATCCCAACAGTAGGTGCTCAAGTGTGTGCAATATGCAAAAAGTGCACAACAAAAGTCGCAGCGATTAAATTAAAAGCTAGCCAATTGAGTACCAGAATTTTAAATACAGACGTACCAAAATAAATATAGTATAGAAAAGAGTTATACACTTATCCCAAAATATAATACAAGGGGAAAAATACATAAGTGGGAAAATAAATCTCGATACACGAGAGCAACCCCAAGTTACTCCTCCAGTGGAGCCAAAGCTTAAGGCTCGTCGTCCTCATCTGCATCAAAATCTGCAATACCATAAAATAATATCGCAGGTAAGTAATAATCCAATCAACCCACGAGATAAAAATGCATGAATGCAACCAACAAACATGCGTGCACATGACGAATCTCGAATATGATCCAAAAAGCTCATTTCCCCGAAAATGATTATTTTCCAATGCACGACAAAAATCTCATTTGACCCAAAACATGCCATAAATAATATATCAATTTCCCAGAAAATGACCCAACATAATCATTTATCGGACACTAAGGTGGGACTCTACCACCATCCCTACTGCATGCACCGTAGGCAAGAATCACAGGAGGGACTCTACCACCATCCCTACCGTGTGCACCGTAGGCGGGAATCGCAGGCAAGCTTTTACCACCATCCCTGCTTACCACTATCGCTACAGTTCCTTTTCACACAAGAGGTACCTAATAGAGCACTGTAGACGGCAATCACAGGTGGGACTCTTCCACCATCCCTACTTACCACCATCCCTACCGTGTGCACCGTAGGCGGGACTCTACCACCATCCCTACTTACCACCATCCCTACAGTTTCTTTTAACACAAGAGGTACCTAGCATTGTAGGCGAGAATCACAGGCGAGACTTTACCACCATCCCTACCGCGTGCACCGTAGGCGGGAATCATAGGCGAGACTATACCACCATCCCTGCTTACCACCATCTCTACAGTCTCTTTTCCTTTCTCTCAAACTGATCAATCCAATCATTTCAAACATACTCAAAATCATCTCACATAAAAACACAATTTTCAAGTATGCAATTATGTGAAAACCTAGTTTTCAAGTATACACATGAACATGTATGCAATTATGCGAAAACCCAGTTTTCATTTATGAACATGAACATGCGTGTAAATGCATTGTATATGACACAACACAAATATTCAATAGCCAACAATTCCCCGTATAACCTAATCACACAACCACTCCATCCTCCTATCCAACCGACCCCCTTACTCCTCGGACTCAGTCCAACACAACCAACCAGTTCACAATAAATATGAGTTAGCGCAAAAATATATTTAGATCTCAAAAGTTCTTTGGAAATATACTTACAATGTTATAATATAATTTTTGAAGGATCACGGAGATGCTAGAAGTGTATTTTGGACTATGGTCGTGTGTCTCAAAATGCAAGATTTTGAACGGAGATAAACAAATACTTGAGATTGCTAGGGAAGGGCTTAGGGGTGTTGGTGAAGCTAATGGTGGTGGTGGTTGGCCGTGGGCGGCAGCGTGGGCAGCGGTTTGAAGTTAAAACACACAAATCGAAAATGAAGATGGAGGAGCTTCACCGGTGGTGGATCGGGGCGGAGGATGGGTGGGTTAGGTAGCTGGGAGGCTACCGGTGTTGTGGTGAAAATATGGTGGCCAATGGTGGCGCGACGGTGGCGTTGGAGCACAAAGGCTGTGCGGCTTGAAGCCGTGCGTGGAGGAGATTTGCAGCGCGAGAGGGGGTGAAAACAGAGGGGTGAGGTCACCGGCAGGTGGGAAGATGAATGGGAGGGGTGGTGACAGTAATGGGCAGTGCACGGCGGCGCTAAGGCGGATAAAACAAACGGATGAGAGAGAGGGAGGGTGTCGCGCGCTGGAAGGGAGAGAGATGCATTGGAAAAGAGAAAAAGAAATGAAGGAAAAAGAAGAAGAAGAGAAGAAAAAGAAGAGAAGAAAAAAAAGAGAGAGGAAAAAAGATGAGGTCCAATCCTCACATCTTGGGTCACCAAATGATCCAACAAAAAGAATTTCAAAACATGGAGTTAAATAAAATAATTTAAACATAGTGACTAAATAAAAATAAAAGAATTAAATCCAACAATAAACTAATTTAAAATAAAGAGCAATTTAAATGCACAACAATAATTAATATTAAGAAAGCATATCAAAATAAATTTCACAATTTAAAAATCATAAAAATAAAGCAACGAAAAATCCGATAAACTTAAAACAAGAGAACCAATATTTAAATTAATTAAAACAATCCTTCAATTAAAATACGGGGTATCACAGTCAACTCGGCAGCACGGCATTGAGAGAAAGAGAGAAAGTGATCAGGGAGGGCAGGCACGAAGATGGAGAGAGGCACTGGGAAGGATTGGGTGTGGCTTACCGAGAGCGCAGCTAATATTAAAATAGCAAGCCCATTAATGAAAAATTCGATATTTGCCAAAATACAATTTGGTCTCACAATCAATATAAATAAAATACTCAAAAATTAACTACGCTCTTCATATCTATTAATCCAAAAAGAAAAAAAGTTGTTTGGTGCTGGACCTGGGTGTTACATCATTCCCCCCTTAAAAGAAAATTTCGTCCTTGAAATTTGATGTACCTAACGTCAAGTGTATCCACGCCTAATTTATTCCTCAATAATTAAGTCGAACCTAACATTCCAATATTCTAATTTCCCATGTTTCCCACCCGATACCTTAAATAACTCCTAATCCTCTTGGTACACACTTTGACGCATCCAATGTCAATCTTCATACATCTCGGGATCCAGTTTAAGCCTAAAATACAAACCTCAACAATGGAATTACAAGCCTAATAATAAACTTTGAACTCTCCACATAATATAATAACTTCTTACTAGAAGAAAAATAAACTCTCAAACAATCATATTATCAAAAACCATGCTTCCGTTGCACACTATGACAACTTATAGTCCTAAACAAATTATATCTCACTCACATACATCTAAAATTAACTAAGCCCCCCATTTAACCAGTGCATAGAATTACACCTACTGGAACTAAAATCTCAAATGTCATAAAAGTCGTTTCCTTAAAAATATGCAAAATCTAAAACCTCAAATTTTGTGGGACACATTCCATAGGTCTGCAAGTGCGAAAACCTTACATATCATCAAAAAATCATATCTTGGAGCCTGAAAAATTCTATGCAGGTTTGGGGAATGAGACAAAACACAAAATTTTCATCTCATCTCATCATTACACATTTTTCAAATCCCTGTACAAAATATAATAAACAATTCAACTTTTTCAAATCTCAATTCAACTTTTTTCAAATCCCAAAACAATAATAATCTTAAAATATAATATTTTAAACTTTCATCTAAAACCAAAAATTCTCATCTCACCCCCCAAACTTGCTTGAATCACATTTAAAATATGCTGCTTCACTAAACCTCAAATTTCTAAAAACTCAATTTATAAAATCTGCTGGGTCTCAAAACTTAAATTTCAACATATCATCTCTTTGCCCTCAATTTTCTATACCTCCATTCTGAATTAATTTCCTAGCCCATAGATATTCAAAATGTCATATATTATAGTCTGCAGAACCTCAAATCTGGCTTTTGATTAAGCTTATGTATACCTTGAAAATCTAAACCTTAAATCTTATATAAATCATTTGTTAAAGTCTACAGAATAAGCCTACTGAATCTAAAACTTCAAACGTCATAAAAAATCATTTATTAAAATCTACCACTCTAAAATCTCAGATTTCTTAGGCCACCTACCTTGAGCCTACAAACGCTCAAACCAAATATCTTAAAAATCATATCCTGGTGCCTACAAAATTCTAAAACCTTAAATTTCATCCAACACCTTATTATAGTATGTAGAATCTCAAACATGTCTCTGATACCAAGTGTAATATCCCAATAGAAAGTCTAAACCACATAAATTATACTCCAAAATGACTTGTCAATAATACCATTAGAGCCATATTGAAACTTTATAAAGAGCAAGATCTTCTCATTTCTAAGCAATGTGGGATCCCATACACCATCTACCATTATCCTTATCATATGGGGTATCACATAAACGTATTAGTATCAAAATATTCTGTTCCAATGTTTCAACTGGAATGGTCACTGAAATGAAATCCAAAACTTTGATGCTTATATACGTTGGACCGTAACACAGTCTATATAATATTGAGAATTGAGATGAAGACATCAAAATACAAGTAGCCAAATATCATGACCTTTTGGCGAACAGCTGCCAATATTCCAGCATCCACGCGACGAATCTCACTGTGTATCTTTTGCATGAGTGGCTCAACACCAGATAAAGATGCCTCTGGATATTCACCACATAACGCCAACATCATTATAAGCACCACAAAAGAATAAAATTATGGATAACATATTTTGGGGAACAAAATTACCATAAAATAGCAGGAGAAAGAGCAAACCTGCAGGGAACATCTGATTGATTTATTCCAGCGCGCTCGACTTGTCCATGGTCGGTGGCGTGGAAGCTCGAACCGAAGCTTACATGAATTTCTAATGGATCTCAATTTCGCTTTGAATCCATTAGAGAGAGAGCGAGATAGAGAGAAGGTCCGGTCCGAAAGGTGCTCAATGGTGCAGCGAAAATGGTGTGCCACGTGAGGGAGCTGTGCAATGTCACGAACTGCAGGGAGTCAGGGACTGGAACTGAGATCTGAGGAGTTGAGGAATGGAAATGAAGTCGCGGGTGGGAGAATGACTAGAAGGAAGACGCGGGCTAGCTACGAGCTTGGGCTTTCACACCAGGCTGCGAGATTGGAATTAGTCTGCGTGGTTGGATTACTTCAATGGGTTTAGGCCCACTTAAACGAGAAAGGTTATTAGCTGGATGATTGGCCTTTTTTTTTTGTTTTTTTGTTTTTTTGTTTTTTTTGCCTTATGTTGCTTATGTTATTAGTTTAATGGCTTGTTTGTTTTCAGTAAACTTTTCAATTTATCTCATTTCATCTAATTATTATAATTTTTTTAAATTTTCATATAAAATAAAATAAATGATTTAATTTTTTCAAATCTCAAAGTAAAAATAATATTAAAAAAATATATTATAATAATATGTTATTCAATTTTTAACTTTAATCTCAATTTATCTCTTCTCATCTATAAAAACAAACGAGGTCTAGTAGTAGTTGGCCTACGAGGCCTAGTAGAGAGGAAGAATTCCCTCAAATAACTGTAGTGGAGCAGATAATATTTTTCATTCAGAAAGAATCATAATATTTTTGCTTTACTTCTTCTTCTTCCTTCTACTACTCGGAGGTCTTCCCACTCTCGAAGTGAGATATTTCATTTACAATACTCTATTAATTCATACAAATTACAGGCGTGTGTTACATGCAAATTGTTACTCGTGGGTTGCAATCAAAGTGCAATAGTGCTTTTCGGGTAAGCAATATAAGCAATGTGCACGAGGTTGCTGAAGTATGTTTTGCTGAATACAGTGTGCGACACGATGATGGCCCGGCAAGGCTTCTTTGTGGTCCGTTCAGTGCTACGGAAGATCGGTTTCGATCGCGATATATGTTGTAGAAGAAAGGGTATATTTGGCAACAAGGATAGTAATCATACATCACTTGCAACTAATTCACAATGGAAAAATATTAGATACAGTTATGAAATGTGTTAGCACAGTGCATTATTTTTTAAAAAAATTGGTAGATATGGAACCTACATAAAAAGATTATTTTTTAATGGTTAACTCCATTCTGTTTCAAAGAGAATACGTGATGCTTGCACACTCTATGACTGTATCATCATTACTCATTCAGAATAATGCAAAATAATGCAAAAAGAAAAATTTTACTTATTATCCCTACACCACACACCTGCTTTTATTTCTTATCTTTTACTTTTTTGTCCTTAGTATGCGTGTGGTGTAAGGATGATAGGTATAATAACTCTTGTAAAAAATAAGCATATTGTTTGGGCCATCTTAACCTAACCAAGCGATTGCAACACTATTTGTTCTTTTCGCATTAGAACTTTTCATTTCCTACTCCCACCTCTGCTTCCAATACAATTTCTAGGTCAAAACTTCTTTTAATGTTAGCCTTCAACTTCCACTTTCCTTGATATGGTCAAAACTTTCATACATGTAGGTTCATCAACCATAAATTCATGCTCCTGTACTCACTAAACTCACGGATTCAAACAAGCACACTCACGTTTCAAGTAGCCTTGTGACGTTGATATATATATATATAAAAATAAATAAAAAAAGAGGTCATCACACGACTAGATGTATGTTTGACCGAAGTCTTTCATGTTGTTACCTCTCTAATCACTTACCCGACTTCAACTTTTAATCACAAAAGAGTGAATGCATGTAAGATAAAGTTCTTTTATCTTCGTCATATATGAAGATAAAAAAAATATCGACAATTGGGATTAAATGCATCAATTACATATTTATTGAAACTATTTATATTCATATAATATTTGTATTAAAACTAGTCAATGAATATTATATTTTATACTCTTTTATACATGATATAAAGTGCTTGAATTCCATTATATATGATTTTAATACTTTTGTCAATATTAAAATAACCGATTCAAAATAGTTATAAATCACCCGATTCAATTTGTTAAATCACCTGATTTATTGCATTGATCTTTATCCGATTATGAATCTGATTCTGATTTTTCAAGCCTAGTACTTAGTGTTGCTTGTCAACAAGATGGACTAGCTGCACTTTGCAGCACCTGCAGCTATTTTTTACCAAATCAAAAAAGTGGCTCTCATCGTTATCTTCAACTCACACTCAGTTGGTGGTCTGTCCCCTTGCATTGGCACAGTCATCACACGTGTTGTTTTGAATGTTCTAACCCCACGTACATGGGGTGACTGAAATGATCATGGTAACAAATCAAGATCTCAACTACATTTCTTCAAATCCTACACTCTTATCTCAAGATTCAAGTTTAGAAACTTCACATTTCTACATGCATGCATGAATGCTTCACTTTCAAGTCTTGTCATGCGTACACATTTTCATGATTTGCTTCTTATTCAAACATGCATCACATTAGTTCATACCTCAAAGTACATCAAGCACGTCGTAATTGAGAAATAGTAAGAAATATGGATGTAGTACTTACATTTTTACCACAAGCTTCTTGTATTTGATTTTCTATAAATGAACTTGTGATTTAAAGTGATGTTTGATAGTTGGAAAAACTTAGGAAAATGAGAGAAAAATGGGGGAGACTCAGCAAAGGGGTTAAAGGATACACACACAGAGTTGTAGCCTTTTTCTTAAATTCTAGCCCATTTATGTATCAAATATCGGAATTCCTAAATTCATTAATGTGTCTCATTAATTTATGTATCCTTTCATATTATTCATCTTCCTATGCCTATACAAGGGTGTCTTGAGAATCAATTGTACAGCACGAAAAATTTGAGGTGAATAATATTAAGCTCCTCAAGAGCTACTTTTCTATATTGTAATCTTTCAATTCTCTTGCTATTTCTCTTTAGTTTTACAATAGTTTTCTCTCCCTAAGCTATTTTAATATATTTTTTTAACCTCATTTAACTTTTTATTTAAAACAATGATAAAAATCAGGAGAACAAAAAAAGAGGAGAAACACCACCCACAAGAGCCACACCTCGTGGTTAGCCACCGTCGGCCACCCCGCAATGGCCCTCTACAGGCGGAATGTGCAACCCAATCTAGTTAGCCAATGGTGGCCACCCAGTTGGGGGCTCGACCACCCCCTTGTGGCCCCCCGACCCCCATGTACAGAAACTTGGGAATGGATACGTCTGGATGATGACAACACGGTCACGCATCCCAGCGATAGTGCCAAGTGTGTGTACATGCAACAGTGTACAATGAACAACATAGCGGATAATTTAAGTAAGTCAACTATGTACCAGAATTTTTAATACAAATTTACATAGTTAAAATTTTTAAAGAGAGTTATACAGTATCCCAAAATAAAATATAATTCAAGTCCAAATACAATTACGAGTGATCTCATATCACTCCTTCGGCGGAGCCAAATCCTCAGGCTCGCCCTCAGCATCATCTGCATTGGAATCTACGTTACCATAAATGGTACTGCATGTAAGTATAATCCAAACAACCCTTGAGAATAGAAATGCATTAATGCAACCAACAATAATGCATGCATATGATGAAATATGCATTATGCCCAAAACATCATTTTTCCCAAAAATGAATATTTTTCAACGCACGTCAAAATCCCATTTGGCCCAAAACATATCCATAAAAACATTTCCCGCCATTTTCCTTGAAAATGGCCCAAATCAATAATCCATTATTTTCCCAGAAAATGATTCACATAAAATCCTTTTATCCAACACACACTATTTTCCCAAAAAATAGTCCAATAATCCATTTATTCAATAACTCGCCATTTTCTAAGAAAATGGCTCATTAACCAATTTTACCGTATGCACCATGATCTCCCCAAGGGACCATCCACACACTCTGGCTCCCATCGTCATACCACGGGTAACGACCGTGTGAGTGACTTCGTAATGAGCGATGCTCAGTTCCGCGCCCAGCGCGTACGTGGCCAAGTATCCTCTAGCCCCTGCTAGCAGAGGGGCCACGAAGTCGGCACGAGAGCGTTACCATCCCGTCCGATCTCGTTGTCGCCCAATGGCAATCCAAGGGACGTCACTCAATATATTCCTCTCCCTAGTGACCAGAGGAGCTCCACCGAGATAATGCCTCATCTCGGCTTGGGATCATGATACACACGCACCCAAAACCATTTCTCACATAAAAACCCAGTTTTCAATAAACACATGAACATGAATGCAATTACATGAAAACTCAGTTTTCATTTACAAACATGAACATGCGTGCAAATATGCCATGTACATGAAACGACACAATATCCAACAACCAACAAATCCCAACACACAACAACTCCATTCTCAAATCCATCCAACCCCCTTACTCCTCGGACTCAGTTCGGGACAACCAACCAGATCACAATAATAATGGTTTAGTGCAAAAATATATTTAAATCATGAAAGTTCTACAATGCTATAATATAATTTTTGAAGGATCACAGAGGTGCTAAAAGTGGCGGCACATCAACGTAACAGTGCAAAATGCACTATGGGTGTGGGTCTCAAAGTGCTAGTTTTTGAATGGGGACAAACGAAAACTTGAGATTACAAGGGAACAACTTAGGGATGTCGGTGAAGCTAATGGTGGTGGTGGTTTGCCATAGGTGGCGGTGTGGGAGGTGTTTGTAGGCCAAGATGTTCAAAACGGAAATGTGGATGGTGGAGCTTCATCGGTGGCAGATCGGAGCTAAGGATGGGTGGTTTAGGTTGCTATGAGGTCAAGAAAGATGTGGCGAAAAGATGGCGGCCGGAGGTTGCACAACGGCGGCGCAGGAACAGAAAGAAGGCCGCGGCTTGATGTCGTGCGTGGAGGAGAATGGCAAAACGAGAGCGGCTGGAAATCGGAGGGTGAGGTTGCTGGCTAGAAGGGAAGCAAACGGTAGGGCAGGGGTGATGGACATGAGCGGTGCACGGCAACGCAGGGTGGAGAACGACGCACAGATGGAAGAAGGGAGGTCTCGCGCGTGGGAGAGAAGAGAGAGAGGGGAGAAAAAGAAATGGGGGGAAAAAGAAAAGGAGAAGAAAAGAAAAAGGGAAAGAGAAAAAGTGAGGAAAAGAAATGAGGTCCAATCCTCACATCTTGGGTCACAAAAATGATCCAACGAAAAAAATTTCAAAACAGCATGTCAAAAAAAATAATTTAAACGTAGTGATTAAATGAAAATAAAATAATTAAACCCAACAATAAACTAATTTAAAATAAAGAGCAATTTAAATGCATAACAATAATTAATATTAAGAAAGCATATCAAAATAATTTCACAACTTAAAAATCATAAAAATAAACTAACGAAAAATCCGATAAACTTAAAACAAGAGAACTAATATTTAATTTAATAAAAATAATCATTCAATTAAAAATACACTAAAATATGGGGTGTTACACCCCCCTTAAAGGGCCAATGAGTGTGTGGCCACCAAGGGCCATTGCCTTGTGGGTGACCTTTTTTTTTGTTTTTTGTTTTTTTTTTCTATTTTCAAAATTGAATTATATATCTTTTTATTTTTATTTCTTAAAAACACTATCGAAAAAATTGATAGAGGTTGGGTGTAAAGCAAATATCAAATCTGGTTATCCACTCTATACAAGGTATACTAGTTACCATCTCGGATATCAGAGCATGTTTGGACACTGAGAATTCTCAAACTTTCTCATAATCTCTTCTCAAACACAAAACACTTTTCTATTTTAAGTTTTCAACTTTTTCATATAATCATTACCTAATTATTTTTCAAACACAGAAATCAATTTGACTTATACCGACTTCAAAACAAAAATAATATTAAAAAATAATCTTTAATTTTATTAAATTTTTATTCAACTTTTTCTCTATTTTTTCCCAAAATCTAATAAAATGTTTTCACTTAAACCATTTCACTACTATTCACAAAAATCTGAGAGACTTAAAGTATCCAAACATGCCTTGAATATTTGATCTGAACTAGATAAAACCCGACCCACATGCACACCCATACATCAAGGAGTAAGAAATAAATGATCAATGCAGATTCTAGCATTCACTCTATTTTCAATGAATTAAGATCCTCTCTTGTTATGAAGTGGATAGTTCAATGTAAGGAAAGATACACACAATATTAAATACTTATATAAGCTCCACATTACATAAAAATCTTATAAAATGGGTATCATGCGTTTTTAGTGGGAGGAATCATATTCATGAAGACCAATTGGCTTCCACAACCATAGAAGAATATGGGTTTGGGTATAACCTCCACCAGCTACAACTTCAGCTGACATTCTCTCCGACATAAAGTCAGAGTTGGAAAAGTCGAAGTCAGAGTTACTCCGAATTGTTTTGTCAGACTCAGAGCACATATGGGCTCCTACTTTAGAATTTCGACTCCAAAAATTTAAATCAGATGTCAAATGATTAAACAAATTAACTAAAACAATGTCAATCCATTTCAAGTGGAACAACGTTGTTTGGTGCTCATCGGGCTCCAAAATTGAGGACCCTCTTCTCCCCCTCACTATTTCTTGGATCCTCTTCTCTCATCTTTGCTTTTGAATGCCCAATGTGTCGCGTTTCCTTTGTCATGACGCTGTCGCAAGCCTAGCCCTGGCGTGTAGACAAGTTTTTGGTGCGCCACATAAGTAGATTTTTCTCTATTAATTTGATTTGTTTTTGTTATTTGAGAGCTGCCTCACCATTGATTTTGATTTTTAGGGTTTGAAAATTTTTAGTATCTTTCAATTATTTTGTGTTTCCTTAATTATTTATTGAGTTCATTTTGTTGTTTGAGAGCTACCTAATTATGGAATTTCAATTTTAGGGTTTAGGGTTTTTCGACAATTTTGTGTTATATGGATTTGAATGAATGATTTCATTGTATTTTTAGGATTTTGCACATGATTTCATTGTTTGAGAGCTCACCATTGTATTTTACCCCTAATTATGGAATTGCAAGGGTAGTGCTAAATAATATATTCTTATTCGAATTAGGTATAAATTAGGAAACAAGAGCCCAATTAATTAGCTCACTGTCCACTCACTGTCAAGG
Organism: Juglans regia; assembly: GCF_001411555.2. Lineage (NCBI taxonomy): Eukaryota > Viridiplantae > Streptophyta > Magnoliopsida > Fagales > Juglandaceae > Juglans > Juglans regia. The sequence goes on from NC_049904.1 coordinate 20,290,495, forward strand.
AAAGTGGTCAGTCTTCAAGCCAAGGTGGTAGCACCTCACGACCGATCGGCTAGACATCTTCCTTAGATGATACACATGGAAGGAGTTCAACTGTTTTGATATGAAGGTATCATCAAATCCGAGCATCAAGAAATATTATACAGTGTAAGTTTGAGGTTGAATGTTATTTTATAGAGGATGTCGAGGCATCTAGTGATACATTTCATATATTAAATTGGTGGAAGTTTCATTCTACCAAGTTTTCAATCCTTTCCCAAGTAGCCCGAGATGTGTTGGCCATTCCAATCACTACGGTTGTCTCTAAGTCAACGTTTAGCACCAGAAGTCATGTGTTGGATGTTTATCGGAGTTCATTGGCTCCGAGCACCATGGAGGCCTTCATTTGCACATAGAACTGGTTAATGTCAATGCCTATTGGACTAGATACTATTGATGATACTGAGATGTACAGGCTTGAGTTGTGAACCCCAAAATAATTGCAGAGCATTGAGACGGATGCATTATGGGTGGGAATTCGGTACATCATTAACTTTCTTGTGAAGTACTTTACTGTTAGTATGTTTAATTTGACTAAGTAGTATAATGTCTAAATTTCTTAAATTTCCAAAATAATACAGGATGCTTGGAGTTGGAGGAGTCTGGTGCCGAGAGTTATTTATTGTAATTTTGTTTGTCATACATTGTAGCTTCTTTTAATTCTAATACATCGTTACTTTTTTTTTTCAATTTTGATACATAATAAATTGGTTGAGGAGTTTGCTAGTGAGTTTGGTGACGCTAAAGGGGTGTAATGTTTGGTGACTTTGGTGGTGGACTTTACAAGGGTGTAATGTATTGTAACTTTGGTCAAGTTGGTGACTTTTGGTTGAGATTGTGGTGGTTGTTTGGTGGTGGACTTTAATGTATGTATGTGTAATGAGCTGCTATGCAGGGGTGTAATGTTGCATTTGGTCGTGATTGTGCTACTGGAATGTAGCATTTTTAATTTAGGTTGTGATTGTGATTGTAGTGCAGGGATGTCATGTAGGTAATTTCCTCTTTTAGTGATTGTGATTGTAGTGATTGTGATTGTGCATATTTTTCCTCTTTTGTTTTGTAATGTATATAATTTCCTCATTGTATTTATATTTTTTTAGTTTTTCTTATAGTATTATTCTACAATGGACTGAAATTGAAGCCCACTGGGCTGATATTGGTTTTTAGTATTTTTTTTTAAATTTCTTAATAGGTTTTTCATAAATGGGCTGAAAGTCAAAAGAAATTGGGCCTTGGATTGGTGCAACTCCGATTGGAGTTGGGATCAGAGTCCAAAATCACCTTCGATTCCAGTCAAAGACAGAGTTAGGAGGTGGGATTTCCGACTCCATTGGAGCCGACCTCTCGAAGAATACCATACAATAGGAGCAATTAATTGAACAAGCTTTCTATCAATGACTTGTAGGTCAATTGGCAACCAACCTAGTCCTTGAGGATTATTATTAACATTGGATTGGATATCTCATTAGACAAACTTTGCATATATCATTCTTTTTGTCTTCCGTTTATCCCACTTAAAACTTAATTCCACATTAAACTATTCATTTAAATTATATATAATAATAAAATATTATTTATTTTCAAATTTTTTATTATTTAGAAAAAATATCATTTCGCATATCTATGAGTTATATTTATTTATCAAATAAAATTTATTTTATTTTAATTATCATAATTTATAACCAGAGTTTTATAATTAATAAGGTAACGATTTTATCATTCATTTTAATTAAATTATTACTTTTTGCTTATATTAACAATGCAAACCATTCGATAAAATCTAAACAAATTTTACTCCCATTTGGTGAAACACCCCGTATTTTAGTGTATTTTTATTGAAGGAATTTTTTTTATTTATTCAAAAATTTATCCTCTTGTTTTAAGATTGGTTGGATTTTTAGTTGGTTTATTTATATGATTTTAATTTTGTGAAAATTATTTTGAAGTGCTTTCTTATGATTAATTATTATTATGCATTTAAATTTCTTTTCATATTTAATTAACTTATTGTTGGGTTTAATTATTTATTTTCATTTTAATCACTACGTTTGAATTATTTTATTTTACCTGTTGTTTTGAAATCGTTTCCGTTGGATTATTTTTGTGACCCAAGATGTGAGGATTGGATCTCATTTCTTTCCCTCCATTTTTTTATTTCCTCTTTTTCTTTTCTTCTTTTCTTTTATTTTTCCTTCTTTTCTTTTTCCTCCCATGCTTCCCGCGCGACGCCCTTTCCCTCTCTCTCCCCGTGCGTTTTTCTCGTCCACCCAGCCCGCCCGTGACCGACACTGTCCACCGCCACAAGTTCCCCTCCCGTCGGCCATCATCTCCCACCAATCTTAGCCCCTTAACTCTCCAGCGTTTTCCTCCACGCACGGCTTGAAGCCGCAGCATTCCTTGTGCTTGAGCGCCGCCGTCGCCCCACCTCCGGCCACCATTTATTCACCACTTCATCCCCCACCTCCTAGCAACCCAATACACCCAACCCTAGCTCCGATCCGCCACCGGTGAAGTACATCCAACTCCATTTCCGTTTTGGGTATTTTTGCACTTCAACCACCCTCTACACCGCCACCCATGGCTAACCACCACCACCACTAGCTTCACCGACATCCCTAATCCCTACCCTATCAATCTTGGGTCTTCGTTTGCACCTGTTCAAAAGTGGGTCTTTGAGACCCACGGCCACAGTGCATTTAGCATTGTTCTGTAGCTGTGTTGCCACTTCTTGCAGCTCCGTGATCCTTCAGAAATTATTATATAGTGCTGTAAGTATTTTCCAAAGAACTCTTGTGATTTAAATGTATTTTTGCACTAACTCATTTCACTGTGTTTTGGTTGATCATGTCGGACTGAGTTCGAGGAGTAGGGGGTCGGATGGATTGGTGAATGTAGTTGTTTGTGTGACTTGATTGTGTTGACATTTGTTGGTTGTTGGATATTGTTGTCGTGTTGTGTTTATTGCATTTGCACCCATGTTCATGTTGGTAACTGAAAACTGGGTTTTCGCATGATTGCATGCATGTTCATATGTTTATTTGAAAACTTGGTTTTCATATAAGAAATGATTTTGGATATGTTTGAAATGTTTGGATTGGCTGGTTTGAGAAAAAGGAAAAGAGACTGTAGGGATGGTGGTAGAGTCCCGCATGTGAGTCCCGCCTACGGTGCACGCGGTAGGGATGGTGGTTGTGTCCCGCCTGTGATTCCCGCCTACGGTGCACGGGGTAAGGATGGTGGTAAGTAGGGATGGTGATATAGCCCTGCCTGTAATTTCCGCCTACAGTGCTCTGATATGTATTCATTGTGTGGAAAGGAACTGTTGGGATGATGGTAAGCAGGGATGGTGGTAGAGTCCTGCCTACGGTGCACGCGATAGGGATGGTGGTAAGCAGGGATAGTGGTTGTTTCCCGCCTGTGATTCCCGCCTACGGTGCATGCGGTAGGGATGGTGGTAAGCAGGGATTGTGGTATAGTCCCGCCTGTGATTCCCTCCTACAGTGTCCGATAAATGGTTGGGTTTTGTGTAAATCATTTTTTGGGAAAATGTTGGATTATATGTTTTGGCTAAAATGAGATTTTTAGCGTGTGTTGGAAAAATAATCATTTTTGGGAAAAAAAATGAGGTTTTGAGATCTGTTAGTTGGTTGCTTTAATGCGTTTTTATCTTGAGGGTTGTTTGGATTATTACTTACCTGCGGTATCGTTTTATGGTATCGCAGATTTTGATGCAGATGAGGACGACGAGCCTTAGGCTTTGGCTTCGTTGGAAGAGTGATCTGGGGATACTCTCGTGTATCGAGATTTGATTTATCTCTTGTCGATTTATTTTCCTTTTGTAATATTTGGGGATAACTGTATAACTTTTTAAAGGTACTTTATTTTGGATACTTGTATTTAAATGTTTGGTACTTAGTTGACTTAGTTATATTATCCGCTGTGACTTTTGTTGTGCACTTGGGCACATTTCATTGGGATGCGTGATCCACGTTGTCATCATCCCGAAGTCACGATTCTCGCGTCCCTATATGTGGGAGTCGGGGCATCACATTTGGATTGGAGGAGAGATGGAGAAAAATGAAGAACTTGTAAATGCCTTGATAACATATGCGCAAGGAGAGAAATTAGGATAAAAAAATAGTAAGCTTGTTGAGAGAGAGAGAGAGAATAAGCTTTAAAAGTAGATGCTTAAATTACTACTCATCTTCATGCATATTTAGCTACTGTAAATTAAAAGCTCAAGGTTTTGTGTAAATCATTTTTTGGGAAAATGTTGGATTATATGTTTTGGCTAAAATGAGATTTTTAGCGTGTGTTGGAAAAATAATCATTTTTGGGAAAAAAATGAGGTTTTGAGATCTGTTAGTTGGTTGCTTTAATGCGTTTTTATCTTGAGGGTTGTTTGGATTATTACTTAGCTGCAGTATCGTTTTATGGTATCGCAGATTTTGATGCAGATGAGGATGACGAGCCTTAGGCTTTGGCTTCGTTGGAAGAGTGATCTGGGGATACTCTCGTGTATCGAGATTTGATTTATCTCTTGTCGATTTATTTTCCTTTTGTAATATTTTGGGATAACTGTATAACTTTTTAAAGATACTTTATTTTGGATACTTGTATTTAAATTTCTGTACTTAGTTGACTTAGTTATATTATCCGCTGTGACTTTTGTTGTGGACTTGGGCACGTTTCATTGGGATGCGTGATCCACGTTGTCATCATCCCGAAGTCACGATTCTCGCGTCCCTATATGTGGGAGTCGGGGCATCACATTTGGATTGGAGGAGAGATGGAGAAAAATGAAGAACTTGTAAATGCCTTGATAACATATGCGCAAGGAGAGAAATTAGGATAAAAAAATAGTAAGCTTGTTGAGAGAGAGAGAGAGAGAGAGAGAGAGAGAGAGAGAGAGAGAGAGAATAAGCTTTAAAAGTAGATGCTTAAATTACTACTCATCTTCATGCATATTTAGCTACTGTAAATTAAAAGCTCAAATTGCTCTTGGATGCCTAATGACTACACCACTGCCGGTGGTTAAACTGGGCTAAAATGGCTAGGCCCCTAAAGAATTGCCTAGTGAAAAAAATAATAATTAAAAGACAAAATTAACAGGCTTTCTTAAAGAAATATCATCAATGACTTTCCAAGTAAATTAAAAAAAGTAACGTTAGATACAATGATAGATTACGTAAGTGTTGTACATTCTTTTTAAAAAGGAATATAATTTATTATTAAAAAATTAATTTTTTATATAAATCTTATATTTACTATTTATTTTTAAAAAAAGAGTGTATGGCGCTTGCGCATTTTATGACTGCACATTTAATTTCTCGACTAAAAAATGGACAAGTGAATCAGCGTTGTAAATACTCCCAAGTCGTATATATGTTTATGATCTTATTGATGAGGAGGTTCATCAATGGAAGGAAGAGATTATCCAAGCTTATTTCCATGAAGAAGAGGTTGCAATGATCTGTAACTTACCTATTAGTATCAGAGGAGGGGGAGTAAGACAAACAGATCTGGAATTGGAGTAAGGAGGGAAAATTTTCTGTTAGAAGTGCTTATTATATGTTGCAAGAGAGAAGGAGGAACAAGGGAGAGTGCTCAAACAGGAAAAATATTGATGAAAATTGGAGAAAAATTTGGAATTTGCAGGTCCCAAATGTAGTAAAGCAGTTTCTGTGGAGAGCAAACAATGATGCTTTGCCTACTAAAGCATCATTATGTAGGAGGCAAATTTGTGAAGATTCAAAATGCTCAATATGTGGCAGTGCTGAAGAGACTATTATGCATGTGTTATGGCAATGTCCTACAACTAATGATATTTGGATTGAATCTGGTAGTGTTCTACAAAAATGGACAGTCACTGGAAATAATTTTCTGGATCTATGGGACAAGCTATGCAGCCATCTAGACAAAGAAAAGTTGGAGGAAACTTCTTCAATCATGAGGGGTATTTGGCATCGAAGGAATAAGTATTTGTTTGATAACTTGTTTCTTAATCCTTCACAAGTAGTCAAAGGTGCCTTATTACAGCTACAGGAATATAAAGAAACTCAAGAAAGGAATGGTGGGAGATTAGTTGTTGAAGGAGGTAAGAATAGTCCTACAGAGGTGGAGGAAGCCAGCAGAAGGGATTTTCAAAGCAAATTTTGATGCTGCTATTGATGCTCAAAAGAAGCTTGTTGGACTGGGAATAATCATCAGAGACTGGGAAGGCCAGATTGTGGCAGCTTGTAGTGATCAAGTGCAGTTGGTATCAGATTATGCAATGGCTGAGAGCTTAGCTTTAAGCTGTGCAATTATGTTCTACTTTGGGCCTTAATAAGGTGCAATTTGACGGAGATGCTTTAGTGATTGTGAATGCAGTAAACAAAGATGAAGAACTTTGGACCTGGTATGGGCAAGTGCTAGAGGATGTCAAGCAGTTTTTCAAACTTATGTTACATTGGAAAGCCTGTTTTAATCGTAGGTCTGGTAATGGGGTAGCTCATTTGTTAGTTAAACAGACTTTCTCTATAGTTGGTTGTAAAATTTGGTTAGAAGAGGGTCCTTCTGTGATAGAGGACTTGGTAGTTTCTAAAATGCTTTGTACATCACTATTTTGAAGTTATGAAATGTGTTGCATTTTATCAAAAAAGTCGTATATATGTTACCTGTCTGAGAAATCGAGCAAATTAAGAGTTCTCGACACAGGGAAAAATTAGTTGACATCAAATGTTTTTCTCCAAAAGGCCCACGGTAGAATAGCAAGTACAATAATTAAAGAAACGATTTTCAGGAGTTGCTGTAACACCTCGCATTTTTTTTAGTGTAGTTTTCTTTTGTGAAGGATTATTTTAATTAATTTAAATATTGTTCCTCTTGTTTTAAAATTTATCGAATTTTCTCATTGGATTTATTTTATATTTTTTTTTTAGTTGTGAAGTTTACTTTGATGTGCTTTCTTGATATTAATTAGTGTTTACATTTAAATTACACTTTACTTTAATGAATAATTTTATTGTTAGACTTTAATTATTATTATTTTTTTATTTATTTTGTTTGCCATGTCTTTCTCTTTTCAAACTTTAGGGTTTTCTTATCACCCATATAGATATACGTTTTCATTTTAGACTTGGAAAACTACCCATTCTCGCTGCAACCAGCCGCATGAACCACCGAGCCCTCCTATTTCGATGCCAACCTCCATCTCCACGCAAGTAAAACTGACGCCCAGTAAACGACCTTCACCAAGGCTCAAACCTCACCGTGCGCCACCAGCTCCTTCACGGCCTCAATTGCTGCCACCAGCATCCACCCAATCAAGAACAAACCGAGCACACCTCCTCCTTTCCACAACCCAGCCATGGAGGGTGCACCCCTGCAGAAACCGTAAGTCAAGTCTTCGTGTGATAGCCCCACTACCCAGCCCGTTGGCAAACCGTGAACCCTGCGTAGCCCCGCCGTTGCCTCTGTGTTACGACCCCCCTTAGCGTCGTCCCTGCACCACCACCGTTGCACCCCTTCTCAGCCACTGTAGTACAACTCCCACTGCCCAGCCACCCTGCCTCCTCCACAGTCAAACAACACCAAAGAAACCTCTGTTTTTGTCCCCAAAAACAGAGCAATTTTTCTTTTCTGCTTCTAGCTGTTCGACGCAAACTAGCCGAGCGATGCCGCCGCCAACCTCTTCCACGTCATTGCCACCGCACTGAGTGTATCGTTGGGCGCTGCACTCCATCCAAGTTCATCACTCTCCTCTCGGTAAGCTACCCCCGAACTCAACTATCCTCTCCGTTCGCTCTCCCTCTCTCTCTCGCTCTCTCTTTCTCAGTATTATTTCTCGTGAGGTCCCCTCTGGTGAGCAAGGAGCTGCAGCACGTATGCCTTCCCTCTCGGTAATGTTTCGAAATAGGAAAGTATTTCAGCCCGTACGTAGGAAGAAGAATAATTTTGAGTTTTATTACAGTTTTGCCCCTTTGTATGATGTTTTCTGATGTGGTTACGTGGTTTTAGTTTAAGGGGTTTATGTTTTAATGGGCTTGGTTTAATGATTGGGCTTGTTTTTTTTTATTATACATAAGGATAGAAAAAAAGATGATTATATTGTTAATTTGAACTATTTAGTTTTCAATAGAACTCATGTTGGCCTTATTTTATGGGATTTTTTAAGTAGCTATAGTATTCTTGTAATCTATAATACGTTATGGGTACTTTAGTATTTTAAAAACACAGGTATTCTTTTATCATAATATTTATTCGATTACTCTCTTCGGTATGAATTCGTTTTAGTGGCTATTGACGAAATTAGAAAGTGATAATATTTTAAAGGGTTAGGATAATTTTAGAATTTTAAGAAAATAGGTTATTTTAGCATTTCAGGTTTAAATATTGAGATACATATTTGATCGGAAATTTACGATAATTATGTGATTATTTTATAGGTGACGATGAATTATTGTTCGACATTTTGAGAAAAATTCTGAAAAGCTAAGATGTCCAGGTAAGCGGAGTTCCTATGCTAGACTTTGCATTTAAAATAAAAGGAGCTGAGGTTATTTTTAGAAAATATACATATTTGACGTTGAAAAGAAATTTGAACTGCCTCAGTTATTTGTTCTGCATTACTCATGAGATTCTATTTAAGAATAAATTATTTTCTGTCATGACTGGTGTAGAAATGAGCTTATTTTTGACATTCTGTTTCTGAACTTTGAAAAGAGAGCGAATATGAAATTTTGTGCATAAAGTATGTTTTGTGATCTGATTCTGTTCTGTTCTGTACTCTGTGGCATCTAAAAAACCTTTGGCATGACTTTCTGACTCTGATATGGTGATTCTGATTATGTTTTGCTCTGATATGTGGCCCTGTCACGGGATATAATAGTGACGTCTGGCCCTGTCACGGGAGATAATAGTGACCTCTGGCCCTGTCACGGGATATAATAGTGACCTCTGGCATGGGAGATAATAGTGACCTCTGGCCTTGTCACGGGTACAATAGTAACCTATCTCCCGCCATGTGATATAATAGTGATTTTTTGTTCTGAGTGCAATCGCTTTGGTAACACGGTGATTTATGTTCTGCTTGGCTTTCCGCATGATGCACAACCCTACCACGGGGGTTAAAGATGGTCTCTGTTCTGATATGATGCTCTGATATGATATGATAAGACGAAGATGTTCAGTCATGTTGTGCCAAAGGAGTCTTTGAATATGAAAAGTTGGTTTCTGAATATGAAATATTTGAGAAGTCGCTCTGATTTTCTGATAAGATGTATTTTTTTGAGATTTGCATATTGATACTGAAATGTTTTGTTTATGCATTCTGAACTCTGTGAAAATGCTCATGTTTACACACTAGTATATATCCTCTGCTTACTGAGTTGTTGATAACTCACCCCTTATCCCCATTTATTTTTCAGATGATTTTTGAATAGACCAGCTAAGGATTAGGATTATGGAGTATCGGTGAGATGATTATTTAAGCATAGTGGATTACTCATAGAAGATTTCTGAGAAGTGACGGATTTTATTAAGAGACTTTGTAGTATTCTGATGACGTTACACTTTGGAGTCTATAAATTTATTGATGAATTGTGAGTTTTAAGTTATAGGGAGTAACTCTTCGATCCCTGCGGGACCGGGGCGTTACAGTTGCTCTACCAAAAAGGATTATACACTAGACATTCATCCCACTCTAGTTCAATTATAGTGTAATGGAACTTCCTTTGACTTTTCCTCCCCCTTAAGCTCTGTCCCACTTTGTAATGGAACATAAAGATAAATACGCAGATTACCTTAGAGAACAGTTGTGGGTGAAAATATTAGTACCTGTACAACTCCCGAAATTCATCCCTGCCCAGCAAAATGAATATGAGTGATGCTAGGGCATGGACTTAATAAATGAAAAATGCCGATAAAACGAATCGATTGTAATTTTTATTCTTTTACTTAAAAGTTAAGAAAATGACTATTAATGAAGTGATATTTTTTATTTTTAAAAAATGTATAAAGATTTAGAAAATGGTTGAAAAAAATAAATAAAAAATACATTTATATATACTCCCTACAATGCAAGAGGCATTTTAAGTCCCCAAACATTGTCTTTGAAATTTTTTTCCAATCATAATATGGAAAAACACTGACCAAAATAATAGAATAATAGGCATGGTTAAACGTTGGTGTTGGTATTAAAACTCTTGCAACCTCTAAACTTTTAACAACCTCATGATGACAGGGTCCTCTCCATTCTAGGTGAGGTTTTCTCTGTAGAGAAGAGTTGTGTCTCTTAGGCTGGCTTAGCTAGTTTGAAGAGGTGGTTATGGAGGAAGATATATCAAAGCAGTGGGAAGGGATACGTCTCACAGAGCAGGAAAAAGAGGAGGTGGTGCTACCACCTACTTCTTTTGTAAAGGGAGTGCAACATGGACAATTTTGCTTACTTGCTATGATCATAGCAGATAAGCCTGTTAATGAGGAAGGCTTCAAGAACACTATGACTAAGGTGTGGAGATGTGAAGGCTGGATTCAATTCTCTAAAGTTGGTACCAATAAGTTTCTTATTGAGTTCAATAAAGACAAAGACATGCAATGAGTGATCAATGGCAGGCCATGGTCATTTGATAGATGGCTTTTCTGTCTTCATATTTGCAATGGAAAGATGTCGATCCATGAGGTTCTCTTGAATAAGGAGGAGTTCTGGATGCAAGTATGACACAAGAGATAGGTGTTTAGATTGGTGAAAGTGTAGGGAAGGTCTTAAAAGTTCATGCTGATGAGAGAGGGATCGGATGGGGGAAATTCTTGAGAATAAGGGTCGAAGTGGACATCTCAAAACCTCTGTTAAGGGGCAGGTTCATCACTGTTGAAGGCAATAAATCTTGGGTACATTTTAAGTATGAAAGGCTGAAGGCTGCCTACTTTATTCTTTAAATGTTGAGTCATTAAGCATTCCCAGAAATGTTGTCCTATTGCCTCTAATGGCAATGGCCGAAATTAGTATGGTGTGTGGTTGCGAGCTCCAGCTGTTAAAGACAGTGATATTATCGAGAAGAGATATGGTGAGGGCCACTGCCAGCCTGAAGAAGATAGTCAGTCATGGAGGAAGTATGGAGAGGTCAGGGATGAAGCTAAGAAAGGCAACTCTAAGTCTCGGGAGGATTTTCAGGATCCTATTTTGGACAGTATTGTAATCGAGGCACATATTTTAGAAATGGTAGGTGAACATATTTCAAGGAATATAGAAGATTCTATTCCATGTCCTGATAAGGAAAGGATCTTAGAGCCACACAAGGAAGGAAATATGCTTATTATTGATGCAGAAGGGATGTGCCACGTGCAAGTATTTAAGGAATATGAGATTTTCAGGGATATTGCTGCAGAAGATTCTAAAGAATCTTACCAAAGCAGACCCCACAGCTCTTCTAAGGGCCTCGAGTGTTCCTCTGATCTGATGGCCCAGGTCTCTTCTTTGGACCAATTCAATACTGACCAGGTCCAAATTTTCAAGAGGTCCAGAAAAAGGGCCAGCAGGAAGAGAAGGGCCAGGGATAAATGCTTTGATAGCTTATGCTCTGGACATAAGGAAAGTGGTTCAGACCTTACCACTTGCAAAAGAGAGCTGTTTCTCAAGATATAGCAGGAAATTCCAACAATGATGCTAAAAGACAAAAAACTGAGGGGATGGACTTTGAGTTTTCCAACAGTATTGACATGGTGGTGGCTGTTTCACAGCCACACCAGTAGCAATGAGTTGCCTTAGGTGGAACTGCCGAGGGCTTGGGAACCCTCGGATAGTTAATGACTTGCATCTTATGGTGCAAACTAAGTTCCCATCCTTTGTTTTCTTGATGGAAATAAAGTGTAAAAGGAGTTGAGAGGAAATTGCAGTTTGATCATAGCTTTGATATTGACTGTAAAGGTGCTAGTGGAGGGATAGCTTTCCTTTGGAAGGATGAAGTGGAAGCTGAGGTTAGATCTTACACCCAAAACCATATTTCTCTATTGGTTAAGGGTGTCAAGGAGGGGGTCAATTGGATTTTGACTGGTTTCTATGGTAATCCAGTGACAGCTAAGAGAAAGGAGAGTTGGCAACTGCTCCAAGCTCTCAAACTTGAGGACTCTATAGGGTGGTTGTGTGTTGGTGACTTTAGAGAGGCAATGGACAAGAGTGGATTAAGTGTGATACCCCATATGATATGGATAATGGTAGGTGGTGTATGGGATCCCACATTGCTTGGGAAGGAGAAGTTCTTGCTCTTTATAAGGTTCCAATGGGGCTCTAATTGTATCATTGACTAGTCCTTTTGGAGTATAGGCCATGTGGTTTGGGTCTTCTATTGGGACGTTACATTAAGTGATATGGGTTTCAATGGTACCAAATACACATGGTCCAACGGTAGACATGGAGAGGCTTTTTCCAAAAAAGGCTTGATAGGGCCTTTAGTAATTTTGTTTGGTCTGGTATTTTTGCATGCTCGAGTGTTCTTACTCTTCCTGCCCAGAGTTCTGATCACAGTCCCCTTCTTATCACTATGGAACAGAAATTGCCTGAGGTGATTAGTCTTGTTAAGCCTTTCAGATTTGAGGCTAGTTGGTCCCTAAGGGAGGATTGCTACAAGGTAGTTGAAGAGGCTTGGAACCAACCAAGGATGGCTGAGAATAAAGTTGGTTTTACTGCAGAAGGTCTTAAGAAGTGCGAGCAGAATTTGCTGCAATGGAGTAAGCTGAACATTGGCAACTCAAAGAAAGCTATTATCGCAAAACTGGGCTCATCTTGAACAATTACAAAAGCAGAACGAGGGTAATTTGAATGAGGATATTAAGCAGGTTCAAAGAGGAGTGGACCAATTACTTGAGGCAGACAACATAAAATGGAAGTAAAGGGCCAAGCAAAGATGGTTGAATGAGGGGGACATGAATACTAAATTTTTCCCCCAGTATGCTTTTCATAAGAGGAAAACTAGTTTAATTAAGAAGCTGGTTGATAGCAATGATCAGGAAGTAAATTCTAAAGAGGGTATTTGTGGCTTGTTTCAAGAGTATTTCAGGAATTTGTTCTCTTCTACTGCACCCAGCAATTTCACAGATTGCACTGGTTCCTTGGAGGCTCAGTAACAGTTGAACAGAATGCTATGCTGACAAGCCCTTACACTCAACAAGAAGTGGAAGATGCTCTATTCCATTTGGTTTTCCAGCAATTTTTTACCAAAAGCACTAGGCAATAGTTGGACCTCATGTGCGTGATGCTGTGTAATTTGTTATGAATTCTAATGGCACTTTAGCTGATATAAACAGCACCCTGATTACTCTGATCCCAATGAAAAAGGCTCCTATTAAAGTGACTGAATTCAGGCCTATCTCACTTTGTAATGTGCTCTATGAGCTTATTTCTAAAGTAGTGGCAAATAGATTAAAGAAAATTCTGCCATACATTATATCCTCTTCTTAATCAACTTTTGTGCCTAATATATTGATATCTGGTAATGTTATTGTGGCGTTTGAGGCTTTGCACACTATGAAATGTAAGATAACAGGGAAGGAAGGGTACATGACCTTGAAGCTTGACATGAGCAAGGCTTATGACAAAATTGAGTGGGGCTTTCTTAGAGCAATGCTTTATAAACTAAGTTTTGCAAGCAATGGGTGGAACAAGTCATGAAGTGTATTGAAACTGTCTCATACTCTATTCTGGTCAATGGTGTCCCTTAAGAATCTTTCCTTCCAACTCGAGGTATAAGACAAGGTGACCCTTTGTCACCTTATCTCTTTATCCTATGTGCTGAAGCTTTAACCAATCTGATTGGTAGAGGAGAGGAGGCTTATTCATGGTGTCCCAGTTGCTAGAGGCCAGTTAAGAATCTCACGTCTTTTCTTTTGGGATGATAGTCTTTTGCTTTGCAAGGCCAACTCAGTTGAATGCTGAAGGATGTTCAGCCTTTCGAGAGTATATGAGGAAGCTTCTGGTCAAAGACTTAAACTTGAGAAGACTTCTATTATATTTAGCAAAAATACAGCTAGGGTCACTCAGGACTTTATCCTTTCAATTGCTGGGGTAAGATCTGCCATGTCATATGGAAAGTATTTAGGCTTGCCATCTGTGGTGGGGAGAGACAAATTCAATTGCTTCAAAAGAATTTTGGACAGTATTAGAATGAAATTGAGCAACCAAAGAATTACGACTTTATCTCAAGCAAGGAAGGAAATTTATCTCAAAGCTGTGATTCAAGCACTTCCAACCTACACGATGAGTGTTTTCAAGCTGCCTAAATCCTTGTTGCAATCCATAAATAGTGTTATTTAGAATTATTGGTGGGGACAACAAGAAAAGGAACATAAGATTCATTGGATATCGTGGAAAAGAATGGGGCAGGCTAAATCTGTTGGTAACATGGGCTTTAGGGACCTTGAGTCTTTCAATAAGGTGCTCTCTAAGCAATGCTGGAGATCGATTCAAGACCCTAACTCACTTGCAGCAAAGGTGATCAAAGCAAAATATTATCCACACTCATCTTTCCGAAATGCAAAAGTGGGATCTAAACCATCATGTGTGGAGAAGTTTTCTTGCAGGAAGGCACATTATTGACGCTGGTTCTTATTGGAGGATTGGGACTGGTCATGATATTCACATATGGCAGGATAAATGGCTAGACCCCTCAAATCCTAGGAAAGTCTTCAGTCCAGTTAAAGTTCTAGAAAGCAAAGCTAAGGTGGCAGAACTGATTGATCCTATTTCTAAGCAATGGAGGACTAAACTGGTTGAAGAGATCTTTGAGCAGGGGGAAGCTAATATTATTTTGAATACTCCTATAAGTACTATGAGCAGCAGAGATAGAATAATCTGGAAGGGCTCTAAAGATAGTAGTTTTCTATGAGAAGTGCATATCATATGGACAAGTTGAGGACTTAGCTGTCATAGGATAGGGCTCTACTAGCAATCAATTCAAGCACGATTGGAGACAGATTTGGCAGCTTAATGTGCAACCAGGTGACAAAGTTTTTCTGTAGAGAGCATGTCAGGAAGCTCTCCCTACCCAATCCAACCTATTCAAGAAGAAGGTGGTTGACAATCCTTTATGCCCGATATGCTGCAGGGAAGAAGAGAATGGCCTTCATGTCATTTGGAGATGTGAGGCTGCTAAGAATGTATGGAGCCAATGCTCTAAGTGGCTCCAGAAGTGTATTTTCTCACAACCATCCATGTTGCTATTCTTTGAAGCCTTGATAAGCACTATGGATGAACAGGTTATTCAAGAATTTGTGGTGGTGGCATGAAAGCTCTGGTGGAGGATGAACTCTTTCATTTTGAATAGTGAGTTCACACATCCTAACTCAATTGTTAAGCAGGCTAGAGTTACTTTGGACATGCTGTCAACTGAGGCCTCAAAGAGCAGCAACAGAACTATGACTGTTTGCACTTCAACTGCAATTTGGAAGCCACCCAACTCGAATTGGTTCAAGATCAATTAGGATGGAGCAATTGATAAAACTCATGGCTTGATAGGCATTGGGGTAGTTGTTAGGGATAGCAGTGGCCTGATCTGTGCTACTATGAGGCTCAAGAAACAACTCTTTCTAGATCCCTTGCTGGCTGAATCTTTGGGTGCTCTACAGGCTATTAAGCTGGGTTTGGACCTTGGTCTTCATCAGGTTGTTATAGAGGGGGATTCTTTGCAAGTAACAAATGCCTTACAGAATGATAAAGAAGCTTTGTGCAGTGCTGGTATGTTTATAAGTGAAGCAAGGCAATGTTTAAATAATTTTGCTAAGTGGGAGATTTCTCATGTTAAGAGAAATGACAATGTTATGGCTCACTTATTAGCAAAAGATGCCCTTACCATTTCTAATTTGATTGTAGATGATCCTACTTGTATCAACTCTTTATTATAATGGAATGGCAGAAGAGTTTTCCTTTAAAAAAGGAAAAGAAAAAGAATAATACGCATGGTTCTGAGTCTTTTGGCCTCCTGATATCATGGCCCTATTTCACCCACGTATAGAATGTCAGTGAGTTTAAAATACAAAAATAAGATATTTTTAATTACTTGGACAAATTATTGAACTGAAAATTACAAGGGCATTCTAAGACAAAAAGTGGACAATATAATATACATGGAGGTCTATCATATCGAAAAGACCTCATTGTAGGTCACTGAAAATATCTTTTGCCGCCAAAACATTTCGTCGAAAATAATAGTTTTCACACGAGGCATAAATATTTGGTTCTCTGGAAATTATTATTTGTGGGGAATAGTGCACCGTAAATAATGATCAATAGTTAAAAATATAGGAAGCGAATTAAGATTTGCTGCAAATAATAAATATCCCAAAAAACAAAGAACATAAAAGCATAAAATTGTATTACTAAAATTCCAAGCCAAAAAATCAAAGATCAATGAAAACTATATATTTTGAGAAAAATGAATAAAAATCTAAGCACAATAGGAATTAACCAAAAGAATAAAAATATGACACATGGATTTGACTTCTATCATTGACAAAACATCCACAAAGATATGTTCGCAATAGATTCACCAAGCCTTTCAGAGATTTTTTGGATAAATTTTGCATCTGGTTGAATTTTAGATATTTCAACCATTAGTTGATGGCTCAAAAGCATATGCTCTGCATGCATTATGTGTAAACAAATGCAAGGGATTAATAAAAGAAACAACATCAAAGCTATAATGTGCACGTATGGGTTTTGCATATAGCAACATAAACTTAAAATATGCAAGCACTTTTGGAGCCAAAAAATGCATTTCATGAAAATCTTATAGTAACCAAAAAGAAAACATCAAAGTTTTGATATGTACTAACCTCCAGTTTATTTCTTTCTTACGTGGCAATAAGTAACTGCCTTTTGAGATGTTGAACCTCTTCTTTTGAGATATTTTATAGACTACAAAGTCTAAATTTGAATGTATTCAATATTTAATTAACAAAAACTCTACTCGTACCCGGGGTTGGGAACCCTGAGTACACGTCTATCCATGTGTAAAATAAAACGGAGCGTTTCGTTCAAATTCTTTTGTCTTCTTCTTTGCATCTCCTTCTTCTCATCTAAAATGTAGAACTCCTTTAGTATACCCACGAAACAGATACAGCATCGGGAGCAAGCTTCCCCACAGACGAAAGTGTGTCTTCCTCCACCTCTTTTTCATGCCAATTGAGGGACCCAAATCTCGGGTTTCATTTCTCATCAGTCTCACAAAGTGTGCCGTCAAAAAATACCTCACAGTTAAAACAGAAGTTTCTGGACTCAATCTGGAAAAAATATCTACCACCACCCTGCAATCTCAACCGCACCCATGTCCTTATCACACAGTCAACAGATAATGAAATGCATGGAATTAATTGTTAAAATCGGGATATTAAATTATTGTAGTGTTATGAAAATAACCAAAAGAAAAAAAGAAAACAATAAATGTAAAAGTGAATACTTTATAAAAATAGACCGGTTGTTTCTGGAGTGTTCTTGAGGCTGATTTTCTTATCTACTCTCCCTTGTTTGCCATGAAAACCAAATGAGTCCTTGGGATGAAAAAGGAATGCACTGCGTCGGAGCTCAGGAATGCTTACAAGAAACTTGCACTGGTTAGCGTTGGAAACCTTTCTTGTTATCTTTTTTCGAAGGCTTTTCTTCACTATTCATTCAAATGGGTCTTCTTTTAAATCTAAAAACATCTCCTAGAAAACTTTTCTTGAGCTTAGTTTCTCAAATGAACATATGGGTTCCTTCCGGATCATGAAAATTTACTGTTTTTTTTATAATTTTTCAACTGCAAGAGGATTTTGGTTTACGGGATTTCCTGTAAGAGAAAAAAAGAAGGGTTCTGAAACGATAAATTTTTATTGGGATATGCGAGAAACTGTGTCAATTGTAGAACCTTGCTATAAGAAACATATTTTACTTGTTGTGTTAGAGTTGGCACCCAAATCGTTGTTCAGCTTCGGGGAACTCAAAGTTCGTAGAAGAAGTAAAGAAAAAGTTCCAGGCCATCCATCAATGTTTGATTTTGGTTTTTTTCTTTTTAAATAATATCGGCTGATGTGGGAGCCGATTCCCCGAAAGGTACTCAATGCCGGGTACCTGTAGCAAGGCTTATTAATTAAGTCACATTTGACCAGAGTTTTGTTTGTTCAAAATCTTCAAGATCATCAAAATTATTCAAGAATTGAAAGAGAAAAAAAACAAAAGTGAAATGAAAATCTCAAGAGACCAGACCAACAAAATTTCACGACCATATATGTGAAATGAAATGGATAAATAACAAAGTCAACGACAGAAACAAAGATTGATTAATATTTCTGATTTGTGCATAATTGGAGAAAAGGAAAAATAACTTTTGATGTACTAAGCAATACCTCCTTGAGGGAAGAAAGTCTCCAAGTGCAAAAAACAAACCAAAGACCACGATAGCTACCCTACTCCTGTAACGCCCCAAATCTGGTTGGCCTGGAGAATTACTACCTGTCACTTAAGAACATGTTTTCCAATACAACTAAAATAAAATTCCAAAACTTTATTAGCAAAACTCAATTTTATGTACTCTAAATAACCACACTGAAAACTCTACAAAGTCATTACTGCAGCAAAATAAACTAAGAAGTCCAAAATCTCCCGGCAGTCATAACAAACCAAACTAATACTTTCATAAGTCTTACTAAACCCAAGCCCAAGATATAATTAAATCTAAAAGACATTAAAACTAAATGACATCAGAATTCATTCTTCTAGCATCCTCTCCCAGCTTAAACATGCTCACCAATCTAATCCAAGTCCTCAGTTGGATTCTCCATATCATCTGATAAGTATTATGAAGATAGGGGGTGAGTTATCAACAACTCAGTAAGCAGAGGACATATGCTAGCGTGCAAACATGAGCATTTACAGAGTATAACATGCAGAACAAAATATTTTCCAGAATTATCATGCAGAACAGAACATATTTTCAAAAGTAACAGAGCGATGGTTTTAAGACAAGTAAAACCCGTAATACTTTGGCATAACATAAACTGAGTATCATCATCAGATCAAAACAGAGCATCACACAGAGCAGAGACCATGTTTCCCCCCGTGGTAGGGTTGTGCTAACCCCGGTGGCCAAACCAGACAGAGACAGAGGTGAAGTCTTTCTTTTATTCTTCTCAGAGTCCCGAGTGTGCACACAGGAAAGACCACAATAAAACCACTTTGTTTCCAAAGTGGGTGCACTCAGAGACAGAGAAGTTGGAACCAACCCAAACAGAGCATAGCATAACAGAGCAGAGCAGAGCAGAGCAGAGCAGAGACAGAGTCAGATACAAATACCAGTACACCATGCCAAAGGTTTTCAAATGTTATATCAAAATAATATAGAGTACCAAAACAGAATCAGACAGTTTACACACACTGACAACAAAAGCCAGAACATCTTTCTAAATAAATACACAATTTTCCATATTCTCAATATCGCTCCCTTTTTCAGATTTCATAAAACACATGATAGAATTTAGCTCATGTCTACACAATGCATGTCAGAACATGTTTTTCCTTTTTCACACAGATTTCATGAATAATGCGGATAAGTGACTGAGGTTGATCTTTGTTTTCACAAGTTCCCATCATATCACAAAATATGCAAGTTTTCATAAAATCAACCTCAGTCTTATTAACTTGTATAAAACCTAGCATAGGAACCCCGCTTACCTGGACAACTTAGCTTTTCAGAATTTTCCTCAAAAAAATGTTGAGTCGAATATAAATCGTCACCTATAAAAATAATCACATAATTTCCATAAGTTTTCAATCAATCACGGATTTCGATATTTAAGCCTAAACTTCTAAAATAACCTATTTTAATATCACAAAACTTACAACCTTCATAATCCCAAAATATATCATCACTTCCTAAAAATCACCAATACTCACCATGACCAACGTCAAACTCAAAACACCAATATTTAAACCCGAAACAGCCAATAAATTTTATAGCATAAACCAATCTCACACAAGCAACTCCATCATCCAATCCAACCGACTCCCTTACTCCTCGGACTCAGTTCGGCACAACAAACCAATTCACAATAAATATGACTTAGCGCAGAAATACATTTAAATCTCAAAAGTTCTTTGGGAAAAATACTTACAATGCTATAATATAATTTTTGAAAAATCACGGAGGTGCTAGAAGCGGCAATGCAGCAACAAAACAGTGCCAAATGCACTGTAGCCGTGGGTCTCAAAAACCCACTTTTGAACGGGTGTAAACGAAGACCCGAGATTGATAGGGTAGGGCTTAGGGATGTCGGTGAAGGTAGTGGTGGTGGTGGTTGGTCGTGGGTGGCGGCGCAATAGGCGGTTAAAGTGCAAAAACACCCAAAACAGAAATAGAGTTGGAAGTGCTTCACCAGTGGCAGATCGGAGGTGGGCTTGGGTCCAAAGGGTTGCAAGGAGGTCGAGGATGATTTGGTGAGAAGATGGTGGCCGGAGGCAGCGCAGCGGCACAAGGAGTGCCGCGGCTTGGTGTGGTGCGTGGGGGCTAACATCGGCGCGAGGAGGGCTGAAATTACAGGGAGGTGGTCGCCGATCGAAGGGGAGGTGAGAGGGAGGGGCGGTGTCGGTCACCGCTGGCCCACGGCGGCGAGCTGGGGGAGAAGAGAAACAGACGGAGAGAGGGAGGGGGGGTTGCGGCGCGAGGGAAGCAGGGGAAGAAAAAGAAAAAGAAAGAAAGGAAAAAAAGAAAAGAAGAAAAAGAAAAGAGGAAAGAGAAAATGTAGGGAAAGAAATGAGGTCCAATCCTCATATATTGGGTCACAAAAATGATCCAACAGAATGATTTTAAAACAGCAAGTAAAATAAAATAATTCAAACGTAATGATTAAAATGAAAATAAATAATTAAACCCAACAATAAGTTAATTTAATATGAAAAATAGTTTAAATGTATTACAATAATCAATTATAATAAAGCACTTCAGAGTAATTTTCACAAAATTAAAATCATAAAAATAAACGTACTAAAAATCCAACTAATTTTAAAACAAGAGAATAAATTTTTAAATTAATAACAAATAATCTTTCAATTAAAAATACACTAAAATACGGGGTGTTACAACTCCAATCTGTTCAATATAATCATCAATGACCATATAATTATTATATACCATAACGAGTAACTTCAGCAGTACAAGTTGTCTCTTCTTCGCAATCTCAATACTATTTTATCATTAGGAAAGACATATAATGAAAACATTTAAACAAACACAAGGCTCGTGTCAGTGTCCTTCGACATCTCTTAAAGACTTTCTTTTGATCTTCTTTAGCATGGCTAAAACAATTTTCATGTTAGTTCTTTGTTCAGGCAACTCTGCACAACAATCTAAAGCCAATCCCAAAATAAAAGATATGCACTCCTCCAAGGCAATAGAATATCTTTAATTTTCCAGCAAATTGGCATCAACAATATCAATCGTTGAGATGGGCAATGCTTCATTTACCCAGCGCTTCAAACTCATTTCTCCTGCAAACATGTCATCTATAGGTTTTTTTCTTGTAAAAGTCTCAATGAGTAGAATGCCATAACTATACACATCCCCTCTTGTAGAAACAACTCCTCCTAATCCATACTCTGCGTAAAACATTACAACTTATTGTTAGAACTTACTTCAATATTTGATAGTAGTGAAAAACAATTAATGCAAAATTTATAAATTGTGTAGATGAATGTTCTATCATATTATAATACTTAGTTTTGTATGATTAAAATAATGAATATGAGAGTTTTAGTGGTAAATTAAAAAAATACCTGGTGCCATATACCCCAAAGTTGCAAGAGTCATGGTCTGCATCATAGAATTCTCATCACCTAAGAGTTTGGCCATGCCAAAATCAGCAACATGTGCAACCATATCCACATCTAATAAAGCGTTGCTCGGCTTCAAATCACAATGAACAATAACTGCTGAGTAACCATAATGAAGGTATTCCAATGCTGATGCGACATCAATCATTATCTTCAGCCTTTGTAAGAAATTCAAACAATGATCATTAGAGTATAACCACTTCTCTAAGTTCTCATTTGGCATGTATTCCAACACAAGGGCCTTGAAGTCAATGTTGCTAGAAACGCTAATGATTTTGACCAAATTGCGATGATGGGCATTCTGTAATACCTCGCACTCTGCATCAAAACACTTAAATGCCCCTTCTACTTGCAAGTTTATAACTTTTACTACAATATTCATCCCATCTGAAAGTGTTCCCTTGTATACTGATCCAAAACTCCCTTCACCAAGTAAGTTGCTTGAGTTGAACCTTTCTGTTGCTAGTACAAGTTCTTGGTGAGAAATTCTGCTACATGTAGGTAAATTGTATGAGTCTGTCTGTTGTGGAAATTCAGGATTCTCTTTTTTACATATTTTATAGGCTAATGAAGAAACCACTACAAGCATCGCTAACCCAATTGACGGTAATAGGTACTTCAATAGATGCGATACTATGGCCTTTTTTCTATCAAGAGAACCTTCTTTGCATGGAGGAACTTTTAATCAAGGAGCACCACAAAGCGCATCATTTGAGATAAATGAAGCAAACCAGAAGTGTACAAATGGTCCTCCTATTGGAATTTTCCCTCGTAGATTATTGAAAGAGACATTTAAATACTTGAGGTATAAAAGTGCTTCTAAGGACTTGGGAATTCTTCCAGATAAATTGTTGTAGGAAAGATCTAAGCTCTCCAAACTTAACAACTCGCCAAAAGACTCTGGAATTGAACCTTCTAGTTGATTGACTGCTAAAGAGAGATTAGTTAGATGTATAAGGCCACTAATTGTTCTTGGGATATTCCCTAATAGTTGATTTCTTGATAGATTCAATATCCCCATGGCTTTCATATCTCCAATCTCTAATGAAAGAATGCCAGTTAATGAATTGGATGACAGGTCAACCTCCAAGAGATTTGTAAGGCTCCACAAGCTCAAAGGAATCGTGGAAGTTAATTGGTTGAATTCTAAGTAGAGATATCCTAGGGAAGTTAGATTGCTTATGCATGTTGGAATATGTCCAAAAAGCTTATTGCTATATAGAAACAACATATACAAGCTCTTTAGATGACAAAGATCAGATGGGATCTGACCCTCTAGTTTATTAGCTCCAAGGGACAAAGCTTGTAACATGCGCAATCTTCCTAATGTAGTTGGAATAGGTCCTTTCAATTCGTTGTTGGATAGTTCCAAAGTAATCAAACTACTTAGATTCCCAAGCTCTGCCGGAATGCTTCCCTTAATATTGCAGGAAGATAGGTAAAGTACTTGAAGAGAGAGAGAAAGATTACCAACAGAATTAGGAAGGAAGCTATGAAGGGGATTTAATGAAAAAGATAATTTCTAAGATTTTAGCAATTAGATAAGTAAAAGAAAAGACTCAATTATTGACTTCCCAAGGTCAAATTATTAATTTCCAGGTTGAGCCACTCGAGGAGCCTTAAATTACCAAGTGCTTCTGGAATTATGCCCGACAATGAATTAGGACTCAAGTCTAGGAGAGTGAGCTGTGAAGTATTGGAGATGGAGCTGGGAATTCTTCCGCTCAATTTATTTTCTAAAAGGCGAAGTTCTTTGAGCTTTGGAAGGTAGAGGCTCATATCTGATGGAAGATGGCCTGAAATTTGTTTTGTCCCATAAAAATAGCTTGTATCGTTGAGATATTGAAGATCATGAATGGAATTGGACCAACAATACCATTAAATCTGGTGGTAATAAACTCTAGATTCTGGAGGTTACCAATTTCACTTGGTATTGAACCTGCCAAAATATGAATTTATATGTACTTCTATTAGAACAAAAAGAACTAGAAAAGAAAAGTAGTGGTGGTTTTAATAATTTAGCATACACAAGTTAGCACTAAGAAAACCAAGACCTCAAATACATTGCAAGACTCTCCAAGAGAGTTCTTGCCATACTCTTGTAATGCTCTGATGCGCATTCCAACAGAAATAAACACAGCCCACACCTCTCTGCAACTACTTGGCTCAACAGAAATCCCTCCAACAGTCGAGCTTTGCATTCTCTATAACAATTGAACAACATGTCTTGATAAAATCCTCCCCCATCTCCGGCTCCAAATCAGATCTTTCCCCTAATCCAAACCCACTCCTACCTTGCGAAGAAACTCAAATCCCTTTCACCATAGTTCTAATAATAACTTTGGCACTTGTTTCAATGTGCTTATGGAATCACTTCAACATGGGAAGTCTCCTCCAGAAATGGCTTTACAAACGGCTACAGGCACTTCATACTACAAGATTCAAAACCCCCTCAAACCCACAAGCTACTTCAATTTGATGAATTTATTTATTTTTGTAATATCCTTTTATGTTTCTATAACTTGTCATTAGATAATATTTCTTATTATCTACTTCTGGCCAACAATTATTAGGAATTGGCCAAGAGTGCTTAGATTTTGACAGGGACTTGGGTAACCATTTCTTAGATTTTGACAAGGCCAAACTCCGAATAGATCTACCTCTCATGGCCTCCAACATTATTAGATGTATGCTATATAATATATAGATTGGAAATATACTTAATTACTTCTAACTATAATTAATAATTCCACAACTACTTTCCAGTTATAGCATGTACTCATAAACGATTAACTAAATTTATACCTTTCTTATAATTTATTGCAAGCATCTTGGAGTATATCATTAAAGCTATCAACTTAGTAATTTCTATTGTAGTAAATTCATGATACTATCAGGACATATATCTTCTTAATTTATACATTATATATTATCCAATTAATTGGTTTATATTTATGAACAACTTAAAAAGAAAAAATTAAAAAATACGAAAAATAAAAACATTTGAGTGATATATGAAAGGGTGGTAAAAAGGTTGGTTAACTAGCAATATTTTCCAAAACAAAAAGTAATGCTCCATAATCTCTAGCTATAACCATGACCCTAAAAAAAGATGAAAACATGCAATGGAAGAAGTGAATCAAACAGCATCAATTTAACCCTTATTCCGAGGCCGGTGAACTCAAATTAGTGGAATGATAACTAGAATTTTTCCTGAAATTATATTTTTTATGTGGATTTAAATGACAACTTACCCTAAAAAGTCCAGAAAACCTATAGCCACGCCAAATTAAAGAATATTATAGACTATAGGAAACAATTTTTTCATTGTAAATTGACTTTTCCCATCGTCCACATTTTTTTGGAATATTAGACTCACTAAAATCTTCGAGTTTCCACGTGGTTGACAACGAATTTGTGCCTAATTAATAAGATACTGTCATAGAACATATTTACAAAGACAATCGTACACGTATTCATATTATATATATATAATTGACTGAAACAAAATTACTAACCCACTACAACATATATTACCTTTTCTCACAAACTTTTTTTCCAAGGCAAACCATGGTGGGAAATAATTCCATTATCACACTAACATTGTGCGTGGAAAATAAATTATCCTATTGCAGCGACTTACTGAGCCACGAGTTATAATTTGTGGAAAAAAGGGTTTTTTGCCACGATTTCGTGTCGCCACAATAGAGTTTGCCCACAAATTTATCTAAGTGTAAAAATTAGACCCATCTCACGAAATGAGTCCGTGACAATTCTTATGTTCCTTTTCTCCTGGGAGAACCAAACAGCCTTGCTTCCCTCCCATTCTCAGACTTTTTTTTCGTGTAAACCAATCCTGTTAAACCAGTGGGTTGAGGAAATTAGGGCTGAGGGAATTAGGGCTGAGGATCGAAGAGATCGATCTCTGGACCTTCGAACGGCCAGCGTCGGCGTCCACGAGTTGAGTTCTGGCCTGTCCCACTGCTAGCTTTGGCCCGAAATCAACCCCAGAAAATTCCGCTGGAACTTCCAACGAGCAGAGATCTCTGGAGCTTCCAACGGCCAGCGTGGGCGTCCACGAGATTACTTCCTGTCCCACGGCCAGCGTCCACCCTCAATCAACCCTAGAGACTCGGCTGGAGGTTCCGACGGCGACTTCGTGTATACCACTCAACTTAATTTCTTCCCTCCCCTGTTTGCGTCCACCCTCAATCAACCCTAGAGACTCGGCTGGAGGTTCCGACGGCGACTTCGTGTATACCACTCAACTTAATTTCTTCCCTCCCCTGTTTCATTATATCCGTAAATCTTAGGCGGATTTTCTTCCCTCCCCTGTTTCATTATATCCGTAAATCTCAACTTAATTACTCATCTTCTATATCTTCTATGGGTAACGTATTTTAGGGTAATTTCTTCTAATATCTTCTAATATCTTGGGTAATTTCTTTACTCATTTCTGGAGACTTCCTTCCCTTAGAAGTAGCCAACGATTGCCCCCTTGTAACCAGTCGAAAATGGGCAATTGGGTCTGGCCACCTTGCTTCTGCCGACATGTATTAAGTCAGGTAAGGAATTCCCATTCATGGTGTTCAATTTCATGTTTTTAAAACTCATGAATCCTTAGTGGATTAAGAGTGATGCTGTTCTGTGTTAACGTTAGTTGATGGTTGTTGGGTATAAAGGGGACTGTCACTTGTTGGGTATATAGGCCTTGTGTCACTGTAATATACGATACACAATTTCTTCAATGACAGACCTCATGATCTTCAAAAATATAGACTTTCGATGCTTTATTCCAAATTCTGTCGGCAGAAGTGATCATCATTTCTTAAGTTGGACCTTCATTTATGTTATTCCAAATTCTGTGTGTGTGTGTGTGTGTGTTGATGGCTCTAAGTTGGACCTTCATTTCTCACAGCTTACTTAGTGATCTCTGGAGCTACTGATTAACTTTTTCCTAAGGTAGCTGATCAACTTTCTCTGTTTTTGGTTCTTAAACCTGTACTCTTTCAACTCCTAATCATATTATATAGTGGTAGGAGAAAGTGTGACCTAAAGTTGTTGTCATGACAATTTGATATCAGCCATGTTGACGTTTTGGTCCTTAATTTCATGCACGCAGATCACTAGAGCTACTGAGCTACTGAGCTACTAAGTGACTGAGTTGGAACCTTATAAAAAAGGGTGATAATTTTCTCCATATATGCTACTGATCAACTACCTTATTTCCCACTATGGCTTGCCTTGGAAAAAAAGTGTGATAATTTTCTGGTTGGATGCTACTAATCAACTACCTTATTTTTGTTTTATTGAAACAATAAGAGTCCGATAAGAGAGAAAGATATAAAATGGAATTGAAGGAAAAAAAAAATCAGCAAAAGAATTTAAAAACTTAAGGAAAAATTAAATGTTTTGACTATTTTTACAAATTGATGACACTTGTTTTGATCATCTTGATCATGATCATGTCAATCTTTATGGTTAAACTTATGACAATCCCATAAGGCCTTAGTTTTCTTTAGCCAATGATTGGAGTTGGTTGTTTTTGCCATTATCCACCAAGGAGTCCCCAAATATGAAGTACCAAGGTACTTGAGGCTCTGCTCCTGCCAGCTTGCACCATATATTCATACTGGACAACCAGCACACACATCACACCCATTTTCTTAATATATTTTTCCATTGAAACAAGCTGTAGAAAACAAAATAAAACAAAAAAATCTGATGAACTAGAAAGATTCATAGTACCCAATTAGGTGTTTATTATGTGTATGTTTGTGAGGAGTAATTTATATTCAACGTATATAGAATATATATAGTGGAGGGGAGAGAGACAAATTGTTTGCTTGACGGATTGACCATGGTTTTGCTTTTACAGTTGAGGGAGTTAGATAGAAGCATTAACTTCATGCGGATGTAATGTGAAACTGTACCTCTCTTTGCTCTTTTAGCTTTAACTTTAAAGGACGGCACTGTACAGTACCTCTCTTTGCTCTTTTAGCCCTTGCATGTGGGTTTGCACTGGATTACACTATGGGATTCGGATTTTGAAATTTGTTAATGTGTTTAAAGTGATTTAATAGCAAAAGGTTGAGTCGGTACCCCATAATCATGCAACAAGGGCCATCTAATTGGCTATATGCAATCACATACAAATATGGAAAATGTAATAAGAACAATAAATTATATTGCAATGCCGGTTTTAGTTTAGTCTTCTGGTTTGCGTTTAGCAACTTCACAACATTTCATTTTTTTTTTTTTTTGTGTGATAATGGTAGCTGTAGTAAAATTGTTGTTTAAGGCTATTCAATTTTGTAGTAAGAAAGTTATATTATCAAAGAATTGAAATGTCACCAGGCCAATAATGCATTCTAAATTATCAACTTTCTAGAAGCAATTTTAAAATTAGACAACCAGGCCACCAGTACTTTCTTAATAAGCTAATATTTGTTCTTTTTTTTTTAATCTGTCGGTTTTATATATATTAAGAGCTGGGTTTAATTAATCTCACCATAATTATGCAGGTTTAAGCATATAGATTATTCTGATACTGCTTTAATTAGCTAGTATGAGTGATTAATTTATGGCCTACCACTATTTTGTGGCTCGAATATTGGTGTGACCTATATATAAAAGAAAATCATTAAAGTAAAAGTTAAATGTAATTATATATATAATTATTGCTATAACAAACATTTTTCTACAATATATAGTTATTGCTTGACTAATATACTAAATACAATCTTAGTTAGAAGGTACAAGCCATATGCGCACCCTTTAAAGAAATTGGTCACACTATTAAAGGAATGTACGTGTGAGGCATTCATTTCACTAAGATTATAAATAAAAAAACAAAACTCATTTCCCTTATGGTTTATGTACTATATTGCAGCGAATCTGTCATGTACCTAAGATAACTACCATGCACACATGTATGCAGGAGTACTCATGAGACGTTTTTTTCCCATGAGTGTCACTCCTGAGAAAATTTGATATTTGTTGTAGTGAGTGATCCAAAAATTCTAATACCATTAACTACTAATTTGGTTTAACCCTTAGAATTATAACAATTTAGGTAAAGGCTATCTTTAAATATTAACAAATGGACCAGCTGCATGTATACACAACTTTTGTTAATGGAGGATGCTTAAATCCGAAACCTATATATATATATATATATATTGGTTTGCATGAGTACAATATTGTATATATGCAAGACAAGCAGCACTACATGAGTTAACATAATACAAAGAATTATGCAGAAAGGCAAAAGCTAGCTAGCCTTGTAGTCGGGGTCACACACACACACTTGCACATTCTTATACACAGATCGAGATATATAGCTAACCAAATGACATTGAAAGATCGAAATTATGAATCCGCAAATTTGATTGCGACAGCTGACCACCACTTCCCTTGGCTTTTATTTTCAACCTCTCCCATCATCAATCAGAATATTGTGGTCTCCACTCCACAGATTTGATCTTCTGTCGGTCTCTCAAAAAGCTAGGCGCAATACAAGATATTGCAGATCAGGGTCGAGACCCATTAGTACCTCAGCGCCCTCGCCCTCGAGTAGTGGTAACTATATATACAGTCTACTGTTGAGTCTATTTCCAATCCTTTTGATCAACCAGGTGTACCGGATGCACTTATGTTCTAAATAGGTCTAGTTAAGTTCAGTCCGTAAACATGTGCCCCCCATCTCAAGGAAGATGGACCAATTTCGAATTAGATAGAATTTGTTATTTGAGGCAAGGACTCCTTGTTTTCCTTGTGAAGAAAATGCATTGGTGGAGGAGTGGACTTGGAGAGCCTATCCAAAGGAAAAAAGTAGAAAATATGGGAATTGAGTTGGAATAAAAGGGTTGTCGCCATGCAAAAGAACTGAGGAGAATCCTTCCTCAGTTCTTTATACCGTTTGACATACCTTAGACAGCCATATGAGTCCTGAAGGCCTCAAAACCCAACACAGGGCTTGAGAACTTAAGATTTTTAACTTTTGATACCTTGGAGCGCCATCCAATCAATTATGACATTGGCTTCATTTTGCCATTTGAAGTTTGAGTGGGGTCATTACATTGAGTCCAGTGCCCTTATTTCAAACGTAAACTAGCTAGTGTAGATTCACACCACTATGCAAAATGAAGCAAACCTGAAAAAACAACATTGGTTTTGCATATCGGAATGAATCTAAATTCGTTCAGAACAAGTCATACTGTAATGTATTGTTGGTGATTGAGAAAGGGAAAATAACTACATGGTGATTGGTATGAATCACCCAACAAACATAATTTTATCTAAACTAACCATCTGTGCAGTTCTGATTACATTACAGAAATATACACACAGTGCAGCAATTTTACAGGTACTAATTGTTATATATTCTCTTATTGACCGAAATTATATAAGTCATCCAAAAGCATATGTATTGTTTAACTCTCTCAACAGCTCGGATTGTGCCCTGGGCACAATCCTTATTTTTGTAAACTTTGTTAGTGGCTTGCTGTAGTCATTCATCTGACATGTGTATAAAATGATTTTCCTAAACATCATAGCCATAAAAAATGATATATATATATATATGCAGAATTTATAAATGCCCTTTTCCCCACCAAAAATAGAGCCCATGTATATGATTTAACGATGCCTAGGGAAATTATTACTAACATTAATCTTCTAGATAATGCATCTAGTGGTTAATGCTCTTTAACCTTAGTCTGAAGGTGGGTGATGTTTCGGATTTTATTTACATATTTAGTCTTGGATTATTCTGTGATTTTCTGGTAGTCTCTTAGATGCTACAATGGATGTACGATAGTGTTTGTATGAAGTTTATAGGGTCATTTATCATGCTCTCTCTCTCTCTCCCTCTCACTCCCTCTATAATAATTTACATAAAAGTAGCTGATCATACCAATCCAAATTTGAATAGGTGGTAAGCGGTATTTAGAGCTACGACCCTTCATGTCGTTTGGATCATAGTTGCTGAATAGAGTCAAAAGTCTCAAATTACAGCCAAGTTGTCAACAGGGGGAAGGAGAAACTTATTTCGAAGTAATCTATTGCAGATCATTGCGTATTTACTAAAGGTAATTTTCCTTCTTAGTTCTTTACAAATTTCTCAATCATATTCCAAGATTGATTATTATATATGCATGCCTCCTTTTGAAGAAGTATACAATAGTCATTTTACAAAGGATTTGCCTTTATAATCAATATACACTGTTTTAACTAGGCTACTGAGAACCTGTACACGAATCCCATGGTTAGTCTAAGTTTATAACCGTAATATATTTAGTTCATTACTAACTTTAGAGTCAAAGCTTGATTCCAAGTAAGAATCTAATATTAAATTTTTTAATATTAGCTACTCATTGCACACCCAATTTTCCATTCCTAACAATCTCTTTTCTATTATTTGGTGACCATAAGATGGATAAGGCTTGGATGCATATCGAAGATAGATTGCATTCCAATAGTTATGGTGAAGGTGTTAGACAATTCATGGCTATGGCTCAAGCCCATTCACCTGGATCTGATCGCATTAGATGTCCATGTAAGAGATGTCGGAATAGAGCTTTCCACACTCTTAGCCTAGTCGAAGATCATTTATTCATCATAGGGATTGATCCAACTCATACGGAATGGATATTTCATGGGGAAGATGATCCTTTCCTAGATGCTACATTTTCAGACGAAGAAGGTGATGATGCATCGGCTTCTAATGACTACATCGATGATGTCGATGATATGTTAGATGACATAAGGGTTGGGTCGTTCATGGATGATTCAGCTACAAATCAAGGAAATGCAAACACAAATGATGAACCACCCACCTATAATACCTCAACAAACCTTACTTTTGAGGAGTTGGTAGCTGACGCAGGACGACCACTTTACCCTTCATGTGCAACGTTCTCGAAGCTCTCCTTTATAGTCAAATTGCTTCACATCAAGACACTTGGTGGTTGGACCGTGAAGTCCTTTGACATGGTTATAAAGCTTTTACAAGCTGCATTTCCCAATGCCCTTTTCCCTGACTCATTTAACGATGCTCGTCGCTTGGAGCGTGGCTTGGGATTTAGTTACAAAAAGATACATGCTTGTCCAAATGATTGTGCATTGTTTTGGAAGGAAAATGCCGAGTTCAATGAATGTCCAAAATGTAATGCATCTGGGTGGATTTCAAGCACAAGTAACCATCAAAGGATACCCCAAAAAGTGCTCCGGTATTTTCCTCTGAAGCCACGCTTGCAGAAGCTATTTATGTCAAAGAAGACAGCCTAGGCCATGAGATGGCATTTAGAAGAACATGTTCAGGATCCGACCTGCATGCGACATCCAGCAGATTCTAGTATATGGAAAGAATTTGATAGCAAACATGGTTGGTTTTCCCAAGATCCTCGCAATGTTAGACTTGGCCTAGCGACTGATGGGTTTAACCCATTCAATAACATGAGCAAACCGTATAGCATATGGCCGGTACTACTTGTACCTTACAACTTGCCCCCTTGGTTATGCATGAAAGATCCATACACCATGTTGTCATTGCTAATCCCTGGCCCAAAGGCACCAGGAAATATTGATGTGTATTTGCATCCTCTTATCGATGAGTTGAAAGAGTTATGGGAAGAGGGTATTCATACTTACGATGCATACACTGGGCAAATCTTTAGGTTGCATGCAACGTTACTTTGGACTATCAATGACTTCCCCGCATACGCCAATCTTTCTGGGTGGAGCACAAAGGGCAAGATGGCATGCCCTGCATGTATAGATGAAACAGATTCCCTTTGGTTGGTTTATGGGCGCAAACATTGTTATATGGGTCATCGGCGGTGGTTGGCACTAAATCACAATTGGAGACGGAAAAAGAATGCTTTTAATGGGTCCGAGGAGCACCGACTACAACCAACAAGGGTTGCGGAAGATGCTTTGCTAGAGCAATTAAATGTGGTCTCACATGTGTAGTTTGGTAAATCTTCAGTGAAGAGGAAACGAACACCCAATCAACTAAATTGGACAAAAAAATCTATATTTTTTGAGCTTCCTTACTGGTTAGACTTGGGATTGAGACATAACCTGGACGTCATGCATATTGAGAAAAACATCTGTGATAACGTGTTGGGAACATTGTTGAATATTGAAGGAAAAACTAAGGACTCTGCTAATGCGCGTAGGGATTTGGCAAATCTTGGACTAAGGAAAGAATTGCATTTACAACATAATGGTGATCGTATTTCTATGAGTCTTGCATGCTACATGTTAAATTTGCATGAGCGAAGGAAGTTTTGTGCATGGTTGTCAGAAGTTAAATTCAAGGATGGTTTTGCCTCAAACATTGCCAGGTGTGTCAATGTCAGTGACAAAAAAATTAGTGGAATGAAGAGCCATGATTGTTATATCTTTATGCAAGCACTCCTGCCGGTTGTGATTGGTGTGTTCTTACGGCCCGATGTGTGTCAAGCCTTAATAGAGTTAAGCGGGTTCTTCAAAGAATTATGTTCACGAACATTAAACTTATTAGTGTTGCATCAGCTTCAAGCAAATATCCCCATTATTCTCTGTAAACTAGAAATGATATTTCCTCCTGCATTTTTTGATATCATGGTTCACCTTGCAATTCATTTTCCAGAGGAAGCATTGTTGGCAGGACCAGTGCAGTACAGATGGATGTACCCTTTTGAAAGGTATCTAGGGAAGTTCAAACGGTACGTCCGCAACAAAGCCCGTCCAGAAGGATCAATTGCCGAGGCATATATTCATCTCGAGTGCCTAACTTTTTGCTCTATGTATCTTCATGATATTGAGACGAGATTTAACTGAGAGGAACGCAACAATGATGTGGTACTTGGTTCTCTAGGGTCGGGAAATGAGCCAAGATTGTCTGTTTTCTCACAAAAGGTACGACCGTTGGGGACATCAATGAATCACAAATTAGCAGACTCACTAATGGCCAAGGCCCGATGGTATGTACTTAATAAATGCACGGAGGTTGAGCAATACATAGAGTAAGTACACCATTCAAATATATTTACTTGCGTTCCGAGTGGTTGTACCATCTTATTAGCCTTAGGGTAATGTTTTCAAACATATATGTAGGGAGCACTATAACAAGATGGTAGAAGAGGACGAGAATAACATCCTTCGTAGGCACCAAAGTCAATTCCCAGCATGGTTCAGATCACGTGTAAATTTTCTAAATCAATGCACTACAGATATGTATCCCTTGTTTAAAGAGCAGCTATATAACTGTGTTATTCTTTGTATGGTAGATTCGAGAGTTGCGTGCAATTAGACCAGGTGAGATCACCGATGACATATATGCATTAGCGTGTGGTCCAGATCTGCGGGTCGCATCATATGCTGGATGCATAATGAATGGAGTTCGCTTTCATACAAAAGAGCGTGAAAGGCGTCGCCGCACCCAAAACAGCAGGGTGGTGGTTCATGGTGAGCATCGGGGATCCCCTGTTGACTTTTACGGTGTGTTGAATGACATCTTAGAATTACAATACATGGGTTGGCGAAAGGTATACTTGTTTAGTTGTGCTTGGTATGACGTTGGCGACCCGAGAAGGGGGATACGTGTCAGGGACCATTTAACATTAGTGAATACTGCTAGGCAATGGTATAAAGATGAGCCTTTCGCCTTAGCGTGCCAAGCACTACAAGTGTTTTATCTCACGGATCTAACATTGGGGGGAAGTTGGCAAGTCGTACATAAGATTACAAATAGGAATGTTTACAACATTCGCTCGATGACTACTGTTGTGGAGGATGATGATGACGAATCTTCTACGGGTGAAGCAGAAGATGATGGTCAAACTAATGTGAACAATTATCCCCTTATCGTAGAGAGTGAATCAAGCATGCTTGATCCATTGCACTGAGACGATGAAGAGCATTTGCCCGTTGATCCATTAATCATATCACGTCGAGACCCATCCCAACCTGTTGAGGATGATGCATTTATTGATGATGACCCACTTGGCGATGACGATGGTAACTCCGGTGGTGAGTCTGAGCATCATCTGCATGAGGAGTCGGATGATGATGATGGTGGTATTTCACAACCCATTCAATATGTTAATTTCGTTTAAATTCATAATGTAGTCATTAGGGAGTTGATATATATTTTATGTTATTAAAAGCATAGAATAGACGGATTTGGAAGTAACATTGTAAAAGACATTTTTTTTATACATTCATTGGCTGCATTTATAGTCAACCATACCTATTCATCTTGAGTTGAAAATTATATGAATTTAATTAATGATTTATATTTCACAACCCATATTAAGACTTAAGTTGTTTAGATCACACAATAAATGTCTTTTCAGAAGGTATACTAGTAGCTTATGTTGTGTCTATGTGTTATTCGCAGACGGCACATGACCTGAATTTTCAGAGTAGAGGAAGGTGGATGACATGTAAGTGTAGGCACAACCCATATTGAAGTAAGAGATGCTGGTTCATAAGGTATTATATTGGAAACTACATGCAGTCAAGTGCATTGTTTAGCATTCTGTACATAGAAATCAGATTCCTTGTTTGTTGAGGTTAGGATAATAGGTTAACCATACAAGACTGAGCCATGAACACCCTGTTTTGGGTTGCTTACTGATCATGGGATCGTAGGGTTGCAATAATGCTACATACCCATCATAAATAGTTCCACTTATTGAATACTATCTCGAAAACTTTAAGTACTAATCCAAAAAGATAAGTATTGTAGCCAAATCATGATTTACAGATTTAGATATATAAATATATATCTCTTATATATATATATATTATATATGCAGTTGCTAGGTATAGGTTGAGCATTCCACTTAACAAAATCACCATGCATAATCACTGAAATCTCTTAATCGATCTAGTGGGTTGCGCTTATGGATATGTATGTGTGCCTATAACAATATATACATGATAGGGATGAAGAGATAGAAATGTTTGTCCAACACTTTGTAGTACTTAGCAATCAAAAGAAAAGATATATAGGCTGGATTGAGGAAATAGTTACTGATCAGGTTTTAATATTGTGTGCAGATGGAGTGGATTCTCACAGCTAACATTTTCAAATACCTACATCCAAGGTCGAGGCACGACATTTTGTTGGGCTTGAATGATGGAGTAGAAATGATATTTTCCAGCTAGGGGGTGAAAATAATCAATATTAATGTGTTGTATTTTGTTCACTGGGGTCAATGTAAAAGACTGGTGATGAGATTGAATCGTGTAACTGAAACTTAGATTAATAGAATTATGATGATGAAAAGCAGTAATAGATAACAAGGGGAGGGATGACATAATTCCTGGAGAGCAATGCAGGCAATTAACATATATTAACTACAACCCTTCTTAGGATCTTCCAATTAACAACATTGCTAAAATGTCTATTTTTTTAACAAAGTTACATGTAATTAAAGCTTTACTGATGAGTAGATGGGTTATTGTGGGCAACAAAATATGAGGTTTTAAATTTGGAAGAACTAAATACAAAGTTGTGGGTGTGAAATGTATTAAAAAAAATTAATAAGTAGTATAATATATATATATATATATATTTTGTATTTGTAAGAACTAAATACAAAGTTGTGGGCACTTTGATATTTGTCTCAATTTAAAACAAATAAAAATAAATATTCAGGCACCAGAGTCAATTATAAATTAGAAGTGTCCACAAACTGATTTTTTGTTTTAAGAAGTTAGAAGGTACAATTAGGGGATTAATACTGCTATGTTGCAGAATTTGAGCCAAAAATCACTTTAATTCACTATGTAAAGATCAGGCGGGAGTTTAAATTAAGGGGCGGGATAACAAAAGATTTTGCAATATCAAATGGCGCCAGGGGTCATTTCTAGTAGTCAGACCTCACTAAAGTAGTCACTTATCAAAGAAGACAGCTGGCGTTTTGGCTACAATACTAGAGGAAATTAGAACCACATGCAGTCTGAAAACAAACGAGGGTGTTGGTGAGCTATTTCCCTGGTTCTCTTCTTCATTCTAAGAGCTTGGTTAATACATTCTCACTGCTATTGGACCTTCCACTGAAGCTGTCTGTAGTAGGATTTTGTCATTGGTTTTGGGGCTCAAGTTTTTCCTTTAGTGCCACGCTAGAAAAAGTTGACCAGGTACATTTTTTCCTTCTGCGAGGAGTCCTTCTCCACCTTGTTTCTGGCAGTATTTTTCCCCTTCTATTATTGTTGTTTTACACATATTCTACAAAGTTGTTCTGTGAATAACCCTTTTTTGTTATTTGAGGCTGGGAAAGTGTAGATATCGACCAATGAAAAGTCTGCATGGTTGATTTTTACATGTACAAATCTGTGTTTTTTTCTAAAAAAAGTGAGCACTATAACACTTTTGTATGTCAGTGGGTGGGAAAGCCATTTGTATAAAATGTAAGAGGATACCCTAAAGAGACATAGTATAAAATGACTAAAAGTATATAGGCTTATAAAGTCCTGCATGTTGCTTAATTAGAGCCTTGTCTTCCAAATGTTTTCCTAAATTTTGATATTTCAGTAGAGGTTAGTGGCTGTTTTTAAAGCTCTT
>NC_049904.1:20328027-20336626 GCF_001411555.2 Juglans regia
TGGATACAAGGAAACATACTTGAGTATGATGAAAGAAGAAAGGTGGAGGCTGCTAAGCAGCCCCGCCATAACCAATGAAGCTCATTAGTTGGAACGCCTGTGGGCTTGGGAACCCATGGGGAGTTCGAGCTCTTCATGATATCATCATGAGGGAAGTTCCCACGGTTGTGTTTCTGCTTGAAACAAAGCTGGCTGCTACTGCTATGGTGAGAATTAGAGTAGGAGTGGGTTTTGATGGTTGTTTTGTTGTACCGAGTGAAGGTAGAAGTGATGGTTTGGCTCTCATGTGGAAGAATGAGATGAGCTTGTGTATCAAAAACTACTTACTATTTCATATTGATGCAAAGCTAGACGACCCGAGTAAAGGAATTATGTGGAAGTTTGCTGGAGTTTATGGAAATCCTATAATCGAAAGAAGGGGAGAGACTTGGGAGTTAGTTAGATGTTTAAAGGAACCTCAAGATATACCATAGTTGGTCTGTGGTGATTTCAATGAAGTGCTGAGTATTGATGAAAAATAGGTGGAAGACAAAGACAAGAGAGATTGATGAATGCATTTAGAGAGGTTCTTGATGACTGTCATTTGTTTGACTTGGGGTTTCAAGGGCTTAAATACACGTGGTCTAATAGGAGACAAAACCAACATGTGATAAGTGAAAGGCTGGACCATTTTGTTGCGACTATGAAATGGAAGGAATGTTTTCCACAATCTCAAGTTTACCACTGCTTTGCAGCATATTCTGACCATTTACCGATATCACTCTCCCTAAGTGATGGATTAGCTAGAAGAAGATCAAAGCTTTTCAGGTTCAAGGCCATGTGGATAGAAGAGGACGAGTGTGAGGAAGTTATTTCAAGACATTGGCAAGAGGCTGGTGCAGGAAATGTAACACCCCGTATTTTAGTGTATTTTTACTGAATGAATTATTTTTATTTATTCAAAAAATTATTCTCTTGTTTTAAAATTATTGGATTTTTAATTAGGTTATTTTTATGATTTTTAGTTTACGAAAATTATTTTTGAAGTGCTTTCTTTAAATTAATTATTGTTATGTGTTTAAATTTCTTCTCAAATTAAATTAACTTATTATTGGGTTTAATTATTTATTTTCATGTTAATCACTGCGTTCGAAATATTTTATTTCACTAGCTGTTTTAAAATCGTTTCCAATGGATCATTTTTGTGACCCAAGATATGAAGATTAAACCTCATTTTTTTCTTTCCTCTTTTCTTTTTCTTCCTTTTTCTTTTTCTTCTTTCTTTTCTTTTTCTTTTCCTGGTTCTTCCCTTCCCGCGCGCATCCAGCACCCTCTCTCTCTCTCTCTCCGTCCGTTCTTCTCCTCCCCAGCCGGCCACCGTGCACCGGCGGTGGTCGACATTGCCCGGCTCCCCAGCTCCCCCAGCCACCGGTGACGCCACTCCTCCGTTTCCAGCTCCATTCGCACCGTCGTTAGCCACCACGAGCCTCTCCAAGCCGCGGCACTCTTTCCGCCGCTGCGCCGCCGTCGCACCACCATTGGCCACCATCTTCTCACCACTTCATCCTTGACCTCTTAGCAACCCATTGGACCCAACCCCACCTCCGATCAGTCACCGGTGAAGCACATCCAACTCCATTTCCGTTTTTTATATTTTTGGCCTTAAACCACCCCTTGTGCTGCCACCCATGGCCAACCTTCACCACCACTAGCTTCACCGACATCCCTAGGCCCTACCCTATCAATTTTAGGTCTTCGTTTGTCTCCGTTGAAAAGTGGGTCTTTGAGACCCACGGCCACAGGTATTTGACACTGTTCTGTTGCTGTGTTGCCGCCTCTTGTAATTTCGTGATCCTTTGGAAATTGCTATATAGCACTGTAAGTATTTTCTAAAGAATTCTTGTGAATTTAATGTATTTTTACACTAACACATTACACTGTATTTGAACTGTTGATTGGTTTTGCCGGACTGAGTTTGAGGAGTACGAGGATTGGATGGATTGGTGATTGAAGTCGTTTGGTTGGATTGATTGGGTTGGTTATTGAAGGTTGTGGATTAGAGTTGGTACATGTGCATTTCATGATTTCTTGCATGATCATGTTTGTAAAGGAAACTGGGTTTTCGTGTATTGCAGTCATGTTCATGTGTTTATTGAAAACTGAATTTTCATGTGAAATGATTTATTGGGTGCGTGTGTATCATGAACCTCAAACCGAGATGGGGTATTATTCGGTGGAGCTCCTCTGGTCACTCGGGAGTGTTATATACTGAGTGACGTCCCCTGAATTGTCGCCGGGCGACAATGGGATCGGACGAGAGATTCGTGCCGACTCAGTGGTCTTTCTGCTAGCGGGGACTAGAGGATGCTTGGCTACGTACGCGCTGGGCGCGGAACTGGGCATCGCTCGTTGTGTAGTGGATGTTTTCCCACGTACGTGTTGGGCGCGGAAGTGGGCATCGCTACGAAACCAGGGTGTGCGGATGACCCATAGGGGAGATCATGGTGCATACATTCAAAATGGACTATTTTCTGGGAAAATAGCGTGTGTTGGATTTTGTGTAAACCATTTTCTGGGAAAATATTTTACGGATTATTTTTGGGCCAATGGGGATTTTGGCGTGTGTTGGAAAATAATCATTTTCGGAAAAAATGATGTTTTGAGGAAAATGCATATTTCTTCATATGCATACATGTTGGCTGCATTAAATGCATTTTATTCATGAGGATTATTTGGGTTATACTTACCTACGGTATCATTTTGTGGTAACGCAGATTTTGATGCAGATGAAGATGGGGGTGAGCCTGAGGAGTCGGCTTCGCCCGATGAGTGATTTGAGATCACTCATTTGTATTTTGGGATATGTGTTAAATTTTATTTTGGGATGATTGTATAACTTTTTAACCCTTTTACTGATGTTTACTTGTATTTAAATTCTGGTACTTAGTTGACTTATCCGCTGCGTTGTTTTTATTGTACACTGTCGCATGTACACACACATGGCACTTTCATTGGGATGCGTGACCGTGTTGTCATCATCCTGGCGTTTCGATTCCCGTGTTCCCTTACGTAGGGGTCGGGGGCGCCACAGGAGATAATCTAATGGTCATTTCAAAAAAAATAAAGGCATGTAGCAGAGGGCTAGAAGTCTGGAATGAGAAGAAATTTGGCAAAGTGCAACAGAATCTGAGGAGCGCACAAGCTACACCTCATAGAATGCAAATGACAGATCCTAGGGAAGTCACAAAAGAGGAATTGACAACAGCAAGGAATAATCTACAAGTGTGGCTAGAGAGGGAGGAAATTCTTTGGCACCAAAGAGCTAAAGTTTTGTGGCTGAAGGGGGGTGACATGAATTCAAAATTTTTCCATCAAAAGGCTTCACAAAGGAAGAAAAAGAACGGTTTAAATGGTCTAAAAGATGAGCAAGGCATATGGAGATTTGGGGAGGAGAGAGATCAGCTTATTGTAAACTTTTTCCAGAATTTGTTCCATTCTGACATGAGTAATAATAACTTTGATTTTCTAGAAGAATTAAGGGGTCGGGTGTCTAAACAAATGAATGCTAAGTTACTGAAAGATTTTCACTGAGATGAGGTCAAGACAGCTTTGGATCAAATGGCTCCAACAAAATCCCCCGGACCTGATGGAATGGCGCCTGTGTTCTTTCAACATTATTGGCATATTGTGGGTGATGAGGTAACAAATGGGGTGCTATCCTCTCTCCGAACTGGTACTATTCCTTCCTCTATTAATCATACGTTCATAGCTCTAATTCCAAAGCTAAATAAGCCTGAGAAAATTTCTGAGTTTAGGCCTATTAGTTTATGTAATGTTTTGTATAAACTAGTGGCTAAAGTTCTTGCAAATAGGCTTAAGAATGTACTTGATATTTTTATCTCAAAAACTCAATGTGCTTTTGTATCGGGAAGGAACAGTACTGATAATGTTCTAGTGGCGTATGAGGTAATGCATTTTTTGAGAAATAAGAGACAAGGCAAAAAAGGATCAATGTCTATTAAGTTGGACATTAGCAAAACTTATGACCGTGTGGAATGGCCATATTTACAAGGGGTTATGGAGACAATGGGTTTTAATGCGAGATGGATCAATCTTGTTATGATGTGTGTGAAAACTGTTTCATTTTCAGTTATGGTTAATGGTGAGCCACAAGGTCCTTTCGCTCCATCTAGAGGCATGAGACAAGGTGATCCCCTTTCACCTTACTTATTTTTATTGTGCACTAAAGGCTTGATCTCTTTAATAAAACAAGCTGAGAGAAGAGGGGAAATTTCAGCAGTGAAGATTTGTAGAGGTGCCCCAAAGATCTCTCATTTACTTTTTGCAGATGATAGCCTTTTATTTTGTAAGGCAAGTATGCAAGAAAATCAGAAAATTCAATCAATTCTTAACTTTTACGAAGCATCTTCTGGTCAAGTCATAAACAGACACAAAACGGGCCTTGTGTTCAGTTCAAATGTTCACTCACCAACTAAGGATGCAATTATGGAATTTTGGGGAGTAGAGCAAAGTCAGGAGTATGAAAAGTACCTAGGACTCCCATCTTTTGTTGGGAGAGAAAAGAAGAGAGCTTTTTCTGAAATAAAGCACCGAGTGTGGAGGAAGTTGCAAGGATGGAAAGAAAAGGTCCTCTCGGCTGGGGGAAAGGAGGTTTTGATTAAAGCTGTAGCCCAAGGTATTCCAAGCTATTCTATGAGCTGTTTTAAACTTCCTTCAGCTTTGTGTCATGATCTTGAAGAAATGATGACAAAATTCTGGTGGGGGCAGAAAAAGGAAGAGAAGAAAATTCATTGGATGAGTTGGAAGAAAATGTGTGAAACAAAAAAGGATGGGGGAATGGGATTTAAGGATTTGAAGATCTTTAATGATGCTCTTTTGGCCAAGCAGGGATGGCGCATAATGTCAAATACTGACTCGTTGCTTCACAGCATGTTTAAGGCAAAATATTTCCTAAAGAACCACTTTTTTTATGCTGCGTTGGGAAATAATCCTTCTTTTGTTTGGAGAGGAATTTGGGGTACAATATCTAAGCTAAAGGAGGGGTGCAGATGGAGAATAGGCTTGGGAAATAAAGTGAGAATATGGACTGATGTATGGATACTAGGTTTTAAAAGAATTGCTGATATGAATCTTATGTCTGTGATAGAAGAAGAGGAAGCTACTGTTAATTCCTTATTTCTTCCTGGACAGACAGCCTGGGATGTAAGCAAAATTTCAAGCATGTTCCCTCCTACAGTGGCTCTACAGATTTCGAAGATAGTGCTTAGCTATGGAAGTTCAGATGTAACTTGCTGGACGCATGAAACTCATGTTAGATACATAGTCAACAGTGGCTATAGATGTTTCATATCAGTTAATATGGGGACACAGAGAGGTGATGCATTGAATACTAATCTTTTAAGGAATTTGTGGAAGTCTTTATGGAATATGAAACTCCCTTCAAAAATAAAAGTGTTTGCATGGAAGGCTTTCAAAGGAATTTTACCTACTATGCATAATCTTTGGAAGAAACATGTAATCATTGAAGAGAAGTATGCTTTTTGTAATGATTGTAGAGAAGATATTTTGCATGTGCTACTCTCCTGCCCATCCATAAGAGAAGTCTGGGTTAGAAATTTCCCAAAGCAAATACGGTTTGATGTTTTCAGCTCTTTTATGGATGCAATCCTAAATTTGCAGATCCACAGCAGTGCAATGCTGCTGGAGTTGTTCTTTTTAATTTGCTGGAGCTGCTGGGACAGAAGAAATAGAAATATTTTTGAAGGAAAAGATGTGAAGGCTGAAGATATATTGGAAAGTGCATTGGCTTTGCAAAAAGGGTTCCGTGAAGTGAGAAACAAACCTATATCTGTTATCAGACAGCATCGCAGATGGGAAGTGCCACTACCTGGCACTTTTAAATTGAATGTAGATGGAGCTTTCTCTCAAGATAGATCTATGGCAGGTATAGGTGTTGTATTGAGAGATTCAAAGGGTGAAGTTATAATGGCGGCAGCGTTAAGAGAAAGAGCTAGTCTAAATGTTATTGAACTTGAAGGTCTTGCTGTCCTTAGAGGTTTACAGTTGTGTCTTCATCTTGGTATCTATCATTTGTCAATTGAATCTGATTCTCTTTTGGCTGTGAATGAGTTTAATAGTAATGGTCAGTCTATGGCCACCATGGGGAATATGATTAGTGAAGTCAGGAAGTTAATGCTATGTTTTCAAACA
This sequence comes from Juglans regia, assembly GCF_001411555.2. Lineage (NCBI taxonomy): Eukaryota > Viridiplantae > Streptophyta > Magnoliopsida > Fagales > Juglandaceae > Juglans > Juglans regia. The sequence continues at coordinate 20,334,238 of NC_049904.1, forward strand.
TGTGTTTTAGAACATGCAAATAGAAGCTGCAATACAATAGCTCATACTCTTGTCTGGATATTAGTTTATGGTGGGGCTCGTACCCGGATGTAATAGCTAATTACCTTTGGCTTGATTCTTCTTTGTAATATGTTTCTTTTATGAAATGAAGAGTTGGTTTTCCTATAAAAAAAAAAAATATATATATATATATATAACATTATACTATAATATTATAGTATATAATATTATAATATACTAAAATGTATTACCATATAAGTATATAATACTATATACTTTTATATATTGTTATATAAAATTTATACGATTAATACTTTAGTTATTATACATTAGTATTACATGTTATTATATTTATACATTAGTAATTTAGTGTTACATGGTAATAATATTGTAAATTTGTAATAGTATGATATTTACATATAGTCATATACCAAACTATTATCAGTCAATTTAGTCTATATATTAATAATATAACTATATTATTTAACTAGTATATTATTGTGTTTAACTAACTATATAAGATATAGTTTGACTAATATATATAAGATATAGTTTGATTAAGATGTATAGATCGGAGGCAGAGTCGGAGGGTAAAGCGGAGTTGGATCAAAGCAGATTCGAAGTCGGTTTGACTCCACCTCTGACTCCGACTACGACAAGTCGGAGCCAGAGCGAACTCGGACTCGGACTCGGAGTAAGATTTTTAGATTTTGCTCAGCCCTAGATAACGTATTACCCCATAATTTTTATGAAGCAAAGCAATTGAAGTGAGGGATATGATTCGATTATAATATCATTCACGCATGTAAGAATGACTGTATTCTTTTCTGGTAGCAATATGCAAAATTTGAATGTCTAGTGTGTCATGAGTCAAGATGGACAACCCCTAAACGTAATGTACCCCAAAAGGTGTTTAAGACATTTTCCTTTGATTCCTAGACTTCAAAGATTGTTTACGTCCAGATTGATTGCGAAAGATGTATCTTGGCATCACATAGAAATAGTCCGAAATGAAAACTTCATTTCACATCTTGCAGATTCTTTACAATAGAAAAACTTTGATGCCAAATACTCATGGTTTGCCGAAGAATCTCGCATTGTACAACTTGGGTTAGCAACGGATGATTTTAATCCATTTGACAACATGAGAACTTCTCATAGTACTTTGATAGTCATATTAATGCTCTATAATTTGCTACATTGGAAGTGTATGAAAGATCCATATTTTATGATGACTTTTCTGATACGGAGGCCAAGGAATAGACATATATCTTCAACCATTGATTGCAAAGTTGAAAGAGTTGTGGGATAATGGTGTCAGTACATATGATGCGACATTGACCTCAAAGCAGGAGTTTAAGATGCATGTTGTAGTGCTGTGGACAATAAATAATTTTTAAGTATACAGAAACTTGTCTAGGTGGAGCAGAAAAGGTCAAATGGCTTGTCCTATATGTAATAAAAATACTCAGTCTCAATGGCTGACAAATGGTGGAAAATTATGTTTTATGGGATACCGTCGATATGTACCACATGATAGTTAATGGAAGGATTGAGCACAGGTCATCACCGTTGGAGTTGTCTGAGTTAGATATTATCACATAGTCGATGGATGTTTTAGAAGAAAGAATTAGAGGTGTAACCGGTCCGGTCTAGTCCGGTTTTGGACAAAATCTAAGACCGAACCAGTATGTACCGGTTTTGTATTTTCCAAAACCGATTACGCACCGGTTACCCTCCTAAACCGGTACTTCCAGTTTTACCAGTTTTTGGTCCGGTCCGGTTTTTCGGTTTTTTTAAGACTATTGGTATAATTATAAGTTATATATTACTATATTAGTATTAGTTATAAATTATATATTTAATATTAATATTAGTTAAAAACTTTTAGTATTAATTATAAGTATAATTATAGTCTATAGTCTATATTAGACTATTAGTATTATTTATAAACTTATATATTAGTATTAACATTTAATGTAATAATTTATAAATTATAATATGAAATTATTTCATATATGAATATATATATGAAATTATAAATAAACATTTAATGTATAAATTTATAATTATACATTATATATCAAACTTATATATATTAATATTTAATATATATATATATATATATATAATATTTTGTATAAAACTTATATATAAAAATATTATTTTTTATAATTTTTTAATAATCCGTCTGGTTCGGTCCGGTCTGGTCTAAAAAATGCCTAAATCGGAGTCGGACTGGAACTGACCGGTTTTCACATTCTAAGAATCGGTCCCAGACCGGACCGGTTCAAAACTGGTAAAGGCGATCCAGTCCGGTTAGGTCAGGACCGACTTTTCAATTTGAATTTATATCTCTAAAAAGAATACAGTGAAGTTGAATTGAATA